>NW_027116882.1:0-224805 GCF_024137725.1 Prorops nasuta | reverse complement strand
CTAGCCCCTTTATAAGTGCTCCTGACCCCAAGTGATATACCCTAGCCCCTATATAAGTACTCCCTCACCCCAAGTGAGTTACCCTAGTCACCTAGAAGTACTCCCTGACCCCAAGTGGGTTACCCTAGCCCCTTTATAAGTACTCCCTGACCCCAAGTGAGTTACCCTAGCCCCTTTATAAGTACACCCTGGCCCCAAGTGAGTTACCCTGGTCCCATATAAGTACTCCCAGACACCAAGTGAGTTACCCTAGTCCCATAGAAGTACTCTCTGACCCCAAGTGATTTATCCTTGTTCCATAGAAGTACTCCCTGACCCCAAGTGTGTTACCCTAGTCCAATATAAGTACTCCCTGACCCAAAATGTGTTGTCCTAGCCCCTTTATATGAACTCTCTGACTGCAAGTGAGTTATCCTATCCCCTTTATATGTACTCTCAGACCCCAAGTGAGTTATCCTAGCCCCTTTATAAGTACTCCCAGACCCCAAGTGAGTTACCCTAGTCCCATAGAATTACTCCCTGACCCCAAGTGAGTTACCCTATCCCCTTTATATGTACACCCTGGCACCAAGTGAGTTACCCTACCCCCCTTTATATGTACACCCTGGCACCAAGTGAGTTACCCTGGTCCCATATAAGTACTCCCAGACACCAAGTGAGTTACCCTAGCCCCTTTATAAGTAATCCCTGACCCCAAGTGTGTTACTCTAGTCCTATATAAGTACTCCCTGACCCAAAATGTGTTGTCCTAGCCCCTTTATATGAACTCTCTGACCGCAAGTGAGTTACCCTAGTCCCATATAAGTACTCCCTGACCCTAAGTGAGTTATCCTAGCCCCTTTATATGTACTCTCTTACCGCAAGTGAGTTACCCTAGTCCCATAGTAGTACTCCCTCACCCCAAGTGTGTTACCCTAGTCACACAGAAGTATTCCCTGACCCTAAGTGAGTTATCCTTGTTCCATAGAAGTACTCCCTGACCCCAAGAGTGTTACCCTGGTCCCATATAAGTACTCCCTGACCCAAAATGTGTTGTCCTAGCCCCTTTATACGAACTCTCTGACCGCAAGTGAGTAACCCTAGTCCCATATAAGTACTCCCTGATCCAAAATGTGTTGTCCTAGCCCACTATATGAACTCTCTGATTGCAAGTGAGTTACCCTAGTCCTAATAAGTACTCCCTGACCCCAGGTGAGTTACCCTAGCCCCTATATAAGTACTTCCTGACCCCAAGTGAGTTACCCTAGCCCCTATATAAGTACTCCATGAACCCAAGTGGGTTACTCTTGTCCCCTAGAAGTACTCCCTGACCCCAAGTGAGTTACCCCAGTCCCTTATAAGTACTCCCTGACCCCAAGTGAGTTACCATAACACCTTTATAAGTACTCCCTGACCCCAAGTGAGTTATCCTAGCCCCTTTATATGTACTCTCTGACCGCAAGTGAGTTACCCTAGTCCCATAGTAGTACTCCCTGACCCCAAGTGTGTTACCCTAGTCACATAGAAGTACTCCCAGACCCCAAGTGAGTTATCCTTGTTCCATAGTAGTACTCCCTGACCCCAAGTGTGTTACCCTAGTCCCATATAAGTACTCCCAGACCCCAAGTGAGTTACCCTAGTCCCATAGAATTACTCCCTGACCCCAAGTGAGTTACCGTAGCCCCTTTATAAGTGCTCCCTGACCCCAAGTGATATACCCTAGCCCCTATAAAATTACTCCCTCACCCCAAGTGAGTTACCCTAGTCACCTAGAAGTACTCCCTGACCCCAAGTGAGTTACCCTAGCCCCTTTATAAGTACTCCCTGACCGCAAGTGAGTTATCATAGCCCCTTTATAAGTACACCCTGGCCCCAAGTGAGTTACCCTAGTCCCATAGAAGTACTCCCTGACCCCAAGTGATTTATCCTAGCCCCTTTATATGTACTCTCTGACCCCAAGTAAGTTACCCTAGTCACATAGAAGTACTCCATGACCCCAAGTGAGTTATCCTAGCCCCTTTATATGTACTCTCTGACCGCAAGTGAGTTACCCTAGCCCCCATATAAGTACTCCCTGACCCAATGTGAGTTACCCTAGTCCCCTAGAAGTACTCCCTGACCCCAAGTAAGTTACCCTAGTTACATAGAAGTACTCCTTGACCCCAAGTGAGTTACCGTAGCCCCTTTATAAGTACTCCCTGACCTCAAGTGAGTTACCATATCAACTTGATAAGTACTCCCTGACCCCAAGTGAGTTATCCTAGCCCCTTTATATGTACTCTCTGACCGCAAGTGAGTTATCCTTGTTCCATAGAAGTACTCCCTGACCCCAAGTGTGTTACCCTAGTCCCATATAAGTACTCCCCTGACCCAAAATGTGTTGTCCTAGCCCCTTTATATGAACTCTCTGACCGCAAGTGAGTTACCCTAGTCCTAATAAGTACTCCCTGACCCCAAGTGAGTTACCCTAGCCCCTATATAAGTACTCCATGAACCCAAGTGGGTTACTCTTGTCCCCTAGAAGTACTCCCTGACCCCAAGTGAGTTACCCCAGTCCCTTATAAGTACTCCCTGACCCCAAGTGAGTTACCATAACACCTTTATAAGTACTCCCTGACCCCAAGTGAGTTATCCTAGCCCCTTTATATGTACTCTCTGACCGCAAGTGAGTTACCCTAGTCCCATAGTAGTACTCCCTGACCCCAAGTGTGTTACCGTAGTCACATAGAAGTACTCCCAGACCCCAAGTGAGTTATCCTTGTTCCATAGTAGTACTCCCTGACCCCAAGTGTGTTACCCTAGTCCCATATAAGTACTCCCAGACCCCAAGTGAGTTACCCTAGTCCCATAGAATTAATCCCTGACCCCAAGTGAGTTACCGTAGCCCCTTTATAAGTACTCCCTGACCCAAAGTGAGTTACTCTAGCCCCTTTATAAGTGCTCCCTGACCCCAAGTGATATACCCTAGCCCCTATAAAAGTACTCCCTCACCCCAAGTGAGTTACCCTAGTCACCTAGAAGTACTCCCTGACCCCAAGTGAGTTACCCTAGCCCCTTTATAAGTACTCCCTGACCGCAAGTGAGTTATCATAGCCCCTTTATAAGTACACCCTGGCCCCAAGTGAGTTACCCTAGTCCCATAGAAGTACTCCCTGACCCCAAGTGATTTATCCTTGTTCCATAGAAGTACTCCCTGACCCCAAGTGAGTTAGCCTAGTCCAATATAAGTACTCCTTGACCCAAAGTGAATTACACTAACCCCTTTATAAGTACTCCCAGACTCCAAGTGAGTTACCATAGCCGCTATATATGTACTCCCATACCCCAAGTGAGTTACCCTAGTCCCATTGAAGTACTTCCTGACCACAAGGGAGTTACCGTAGCCCCTTTGTAAGTACTCCCTGACCCCAGGTGTGTTACCCTAGCCCTTTAATAAGTACACCCTAGCCCCAAGGGAGTTGTCCTAGCCCCATTATATGTACTCCCTGACCCCAAGTGAGTTGTCCTAGCCCCATTATATGTACTCCCTGACCCCAAGTGAGTTATCCTAGCCCCTTTATATGTACTTTCTGACCGCAAGTGAGTTACCCAAGTCCCATAGTAGTACTCCCTGACCCCAAGTGAGTTACCATAGCCCCTTTATAAGTTTTCCCTGACCCCAAGTGAGTTATCCTATCCCCTTTATATGTACTCTCAGACCCCAAGTGAGTTACCCTAGTCCCTTATAATTACTCCCTGTCCCCAAGTGAGTTACCCTAGCCCCTTTATAAGTACACCATGGCCCCAAGTGAGTTACCCTAGCCCCTTTATAAGTATTCCCTGACCACAAGTGAGTTACCATATCACCTTTATAAGTACTCCCAGACCCCAAGTGAGATACCCTAGTCCAATAGAAGTTCTCCCTGACCCCAAGTGAGTTATCCTTGTTCCATAGAAGTACTCTCTGACCGCAAGTGAGTTATCCTAGCCCCTTTATATGTACTCTCAGACCCCATGTGAGTTACCCTAGCCCCTTTATAAGTACTCCCTGACCCCAAGTGAGTTACCCTAGTCCCATATATGTACTCCCAGACCCCAAGTGAGATACCCTAGTCCCATAGAAGTACTCCCTGACCCCAAGTGTGTTACCCTAGTCCCATATAAGTACTCACTGACCCATAATGTGTTGTCCTAGCCCCTTTATACGAACTCTCTGACCTCAAGTGAGTTACCCTAGTCCCATATAAGTACTCCCAGACCCCAAGTGAGATACCCTAGTCCCATAGAATTACTCCCTGACCCCAAGTGAGTTATCCTTGTTCCATAGAAGTACTCTCTGACCGCAAGTGAGTTATCCTAGCCCCTTTATATGTACTCTCAGACCCCATGTGAGTTACCCTAGCCCCTTTATAAGTACTCCCTGACCACAAGTGAGTTACCCTAGTCCCATATAAGTACTCCCCGGACCCCAAGTGAGTTACCCTAGTCCCATAGAATTACTCCCTGACCCCAAGTGAGTTACCGTAGCCCCTTTATAAGTACTCCCTGACCTCAAGTGAGTTACCATATCAACTTTATAAGTACTCCCTGACCCCAAGTGAGTTATCCTAGCCCCTTTATATGTACTCTCTGACCCCAAGTAAGTTACCCTAGTCACATAGAAGTACTCCATGACCCCAAGTGAGTTATCCTAGCCCCTTTATATGTACTCTCTGACCGCAAGTGAGTTACCCTAGCCCCTATATAAGTACTCCCCTGACCCAATGTGAGTTACCCTAGTCCCCTAGAAGTACTCCCTGACCCCAAGTAAGTTACCCTAGTCACATAGAAGTACTCCTTGACCCCAAGTGAGTTACCGTAGCCCCTTTATAAGTACTCCCTGACCTCAAGTGAGTTACCATATCAACTTTATAAGTACTCCCTGACCCCAAGTGAGTTATCCTAGCCCCTTTATATGTACTCTCTGACCGCAAGTGAGTTATCCTTGTTCCATAGAAGTACTCCCTGACCCCAAGTGTGTTACCCTAGTCCCATATAAGTACTCCCTGACCCAAAATGTGTTGTCCTAGCCCCTTTATATGAACTCTCTGACCGCAAGTGAGTTACCCTAGTCCTAATAAGTACTCCCTGACCCCAAGTGAGTTACCCTAGCCCCTATATAAGTACTCCATGAACCCAAGTGAGTTACTCTTGTCCCCTAGAAGTACTCCCTGACCCCAAGTGAGTTACCCCAGTCCCTTATAAGTACTCCCTGACCCCAAGTGAGTTACCATAACACCTTTATAAGTACTCCCTGACCCCAAGTGAGTTATCCTAGCCCCTTTATATGTACTCTCTGACCGCAAGTGAGTTACCCTAGTCCCCTAGAAGTACTCCCTGACCCCAAGTAAGTTACCCTAGTCACATAGAAGTACTCCTTGACCCCAAGTGAGTTATCCTAGCCCCTTTATATGTACTCTCTGATCGCAAGTGAGTTATCCTAGCCGTTTTATATGTACTCCCTGACCTTAAGTGAGTTACCCTAGCCCTTTAATAAGTACACCCTGGCCCCATGTGAGTTACCCTGGTCTCATATAAGTACTCCCTGACCCCAAGTGAGTTACCCTAGTCCCATAGAAGTACTCCCTGACCCCAAGTGTGTTACCCTAGTCCCATATAAGTACTCCCTGACCCAAAATGTGTTGTCCTAACCCCTTTATATGAACTCTCTGACCGCAAGTGAGTTACCCTAGTCCCCTAGAAGTACTCCTTGACCCCAAGTGAGTTATCCTAGCCCCTTTATATGTACTCTCTGATCGCAAGTGAGTTATCCTAGCCGTTTTATATGTACTCCCTGACCTTAAGTGAGTTACCCTAGCCCTTTAATAAGTACACCCCTGGCCCCAAGTGAGTTACCCTGGTCTCATATAAGTACTCCCAGACACCAAGTGAGTTACCCTAGCCCCTTTATAAGTAATCCCTGACCCCAAGTGTGTTACCCTAGTCCTATATAAGTACTCCCTGACCCAAAATGTGTTGTCCTAGCCCCTTTATATGTACTCTCTGACCGCAAGTGAGTTACCCTAGTCCCATAGTAGTACTCCCTCACCCCAAGTGTGTTACCCTAGTCACACAGAAGTATTCCCTGACCCTAAGTGAGTTATCCTTGTTCCATAGAAGTACTCCCTGACCCCAAGTGTGTTACCCTATTCACATAGAAGTACTCCCTGACCCCAAGTGAGTTATCCTAGCCCCTGTATATGTACTCTCTGACCGCAAGTGAGTTATCCTAGCCCCTTTATTTGTATTCCAAGACCCCAAGTGAGTTATCCTAGCCCCTTTATAAGTACTCCAAGACCCCAAGTGAGTTATCCTTGTTCCATAGAAGTACTCCCTGACCCCAAGTGAGTTACCCTAGTCCCCTAGAAGTACTCCCTGACTCCAAGTAAGTTACCCTAGTCACATAGAAGTACTCCTTGACCCCAAGTGAGTTATCCTAGCCCCTTTAATATGTACTCTCTGAACGCAAGTGAGTTACCCTAGTCCCATATAAGTACTCCCTGACTCCAAGTGTGTTACCCTAGCCCCTATATATGTAATCCCTGACCCCAAGTGAGTTACCCTAGTCCCATAGAAGTACTCCCTGACCCCAAATGAGTTACCCTAGTCACATAGAAGTACTCCCTGACCCCAAGTGAGTACCATAGCCCTTTTATAAGTACTCCCTGACCCCAAGTGAGTTACCATAGCCCCTTTATAAGTACTCCCTGAACCCAACTGAGTTACCATAGCCCCTTTATAAGTACTCCCTGACCCCAAGTGAGTTATCCTAGCCCCTTTATATGCACTCTCTAACCGCAAGTGAGTTATTCAAACCCCTTTATAAGTACCTCCCTGACCCTAAGTGTGTTACCCTAGACTCATATAAGTACTCCCTGAACCCAAGGGTGTTACCCTAGCCCCTTTATAAGTACCCCCCTGACCCCCAAATGTGTTACCTTAGTCCCATAAATGTACTCCCTGACCCCAAGTTAGTTATCCTAGCCCCTTTATATGTACACTCTCTCCGCATGTGAGTTACCCTAGTCCCTTATATGTACTCCCCTGACGCCAAGTGAGATATCCTAGCCTTTATATATGTACTCTCTGACCGCAAGTGAGTTATCCTAGCCCCTTTATATGTACTCCCCAGACCCCAAGTGAGTTACCCTAGTCCCTTATAACTACTCCCCTGACCCCAAGTGAGTTACCCATATCACCTTTATAAGTACTCCCTGACCCCAAGTGAGCTAGCCTAGTCCAATATAAGTACTCCTTGACCCAAAGTGAGTTACCCTAGCCCCTTTATAAGTACTCCCAGACTCCAAGTGAGTTACCATAGCCGCTTTATATGTACTCCGATACCCCAAGTGAGTTACCCTAGTCCCATTGAAGTACTTCCTGACCCCAAGGGAGTTACCGTAGCCCCTTTATAAGTACTCCCCTGACCCCAAGTGTGTTACCCTAGCCCCTTTAATAAGTACACCCTGGCCCCAAGTGAGTTACCCTGGTCTCATATAAGTACTCACAGACACCAAGTGAGTTACCCTAGTCCCACATAAGTACTCCTTGACCCAAAGTGAGTTATCCTAGCCCCTTTATAAGTACTCCCTGACCCCAAGTAAGTTACCCTAGTCACATAGAAGTACTCCCCGACCCCAAATGAGTTACCCTAGCCCCTTTATAAGTACACCCCTGGCCCCAAGTGAGTTACCCTGGTCCCATATAAGTACTCCCAGACACCAAGTGAGTTACCCTAGTCCCATAGAAGTACTCCTGACCCCAAGTGATTTATCCTTGTTCCATAGAAGTACTCCCTGACCCCAAGTGTGTTACCCTAGTCCAATATAAGTACTCCCTGACCCAAAATGTGTTGTCCTAGCCCCTTTATATGAACTCTCTGACTGCAAGTGAGTTATCCCTATCCCCTTTATATGTACTCTCAGACCCCAAGTGAGTTATCCTAGCCCCTTTATAAGTACTCCCAGACCCCAAGTGAGTTACCCTAGTCCCATAGAATTACTGCCTGACCCCAAGTGAGTTACCCTAGTCCCATAGAATTACTCCCTGACCCCAAGTGAGTTACCCTAGCCCCTTTATATGTACACCCTGGCACCAAGTGAGTTACCCTAGCCCCTTTATATGTACACCCCTGGCACCAAGTGAGTTAACCTGGTCCCATATAAGTACTCCCAGACACCAAGTGAGTTACCCTAGCCCCTTTATAAGTAATCCCTGACCCCAAGTGTGTTACCCTAGTCCTATATAAGTACTCCCCTGACCCCAAAATGTGTTGTCCTAGCCCCTTTATATGAACTCTCTGACCGCAAGTGAGTTACCCTAGTCCCATATAAGTACTCTCTGACCCTAAGTGAGTTATCCTAGCCCCTTTATATGTACTCTCTGACCGCAAGTGAGTTACCCTAGTCCCATAGTAGTACTCCCTCACCCCAAGTGTGTTACCCCTAGTCACACAGAAGTATTCCCTGACCCCTAAGTGAGTTATCCTTGTTCCATAGAAGTACTCCCTGACCCCAAGTGTGTTACCCCTAGTCCCATATAAGTACTCCCTGACCCAAAATGTGTTGTCCTAGCCCCTTTATACGAACTCTCTGACCGCAAGTGAGTAACCCTAGTCCCATATAAGTACTCCCTGATCCAAAATGTGTTGTCCTAGCCCACTATATGAACTCTCTGATTGCAAGTGAGTTACCCTAGTCCTAATAAGTACTCCCTGACCCCAGGTGAGTTACCCTAGCCCCTATATAAGTACTTCCTGACCCCAAGTGAGTTATCCTAGCCCCTTTATATGTACTCTCTGAACGCAAGTGAGTAACCCTAGTCCCATATAAGTACTCCCTGACTCCAAGTGTGTTACCCTAGCCCCTATATATGTAATCCCTGACCCCAAGTGAGTTACCCTAGTCCCATAGAAGTACTCCCTGACCCCAAATGAGTTACCCTAGTCACATAGAAGTACTCCCTGACCCCAAGTGAGTTACCATAGCCCTTTTATAAGTACTCCCTGACCCCAAGTGAGTTACCATAGCCCCTTTATAAGTACTCCCTGACCCCAACTGAGTTACCATAGCCCCTTTATAAGTACTCCCTGACCCCAAGTGAGTTATCCTAGCCCCTTTATATGCACTCTCTAACCGCAAGTGAGTTATTCAAACCCCTTTATAAGTACTCCCTGACCCTAAGTGTGTTACCCTAGACTCATATAAGTACTCCCTGAACCCAAGGGTGTTACCCTAGCCCCTTTATAAGTACCCCCTGACCCCCAAATGTGTTACCTTAGTCCCATAAATGTACTCCCTGACCCCAAGTTAGTTATCCTAGCCCCTTTATATGTACACTCTCCCCGCATGTAAGTTACCCTAGTCCCTTATATGTACTCCCTGACGCCAAGTGAGATATCCTAGCCTTTATATATGTACTCTCTGACCGCAAGTGAGTTATCCTAGCCCCTTTATATGTACTCCCAGACCCCAAGTGAGTTACCCTAGTCCCTTATACGTACTCCCTGGCCCAAGTAAGTTACCCTAGTCACATAGAAGTACTCCCTGACCCCAAGTGAGTTACCCTAGCCCCCTTTTAAGAACCCCCTGACCCCAAGTGATTTACCCAGGTCCCATATAAGTACTCCCATACACCAAGTGAGTTAGCCTAGTCCAATATAAGTACTCCTTGACCCAAAGTGAGTTACCTTAGCCCCTTTATAAGTATTCCCTGACCCCAAGTGAGTTACCCTAGTCACCTAGAAGTACTCCCTGACACCAAGTAAGTTACTCTAGTCACATAGAAGTACTCCTTGACCCCAAGTGAGTTATCCTAGCCCCTTTATATATCCTCTCTGACCGCAGTGAGTTATCCTAGCCCCTTATAAGTACTCCGTGACCCCAAGTGAGTTACCATATCACCTTTATAAGTACTCCCTGACCCCAAGTGAGTTATCCTAGCCCCTTTATATGTACTCTCTGACCGCAAGTAAGTTACCCTAGTCCCATAGTAGTACTCCCTGACCCCAAGTGAGTTATCCTAGCCCCTTTATATGTAAACTCTGACCGCAAGTGAGTTATCCTAGCCCCTTTATATGTACTATCAGACCCCAAGTGAGTTAACCTATCCCCTTATAAGTACTCCCTGAACCCAAGTGAGTTACCCTAGTCCCATATAAGTACTCCCAGACCTCAAGTGAGTTACTCTAGTCCCATAGAATTACACCCTGACCCCAAGTGAGTTACCGTAGCCCCTGTATAAGTACTCCCTGACCCCAAGTGTGTTACCTTAGTCTCATATAAGTACTCCCTGACCCCAAGTGAGTTACCATAGCCCCTTTATATGTACTCCCTGACACCATGTGAGTTATCCTAGCCCCTTTATATGTACTCTCTGAAAGCAAGTGAGTTACCCTAGCCCCTTTGTATGTACTCTATGACCGCAAGTGAATTATCCTAGCCGTTTTACATGTACTCCCTCACCCCAAGTGAGTTATCCTATCCCCTTTATATGTACTCTCTGACCGCAAGTGAGTTACCCTAGTCCCATAATAGTACTCCCTGACCCCAAGTGAGTTACCATAGCCCCTTTATAAGTACTCCCTGACCCCAAGTGAGTTACCCTAGTCCCATATAAGTACTCCCAGACCCCAAGTTAGTTACCCTAGTCCCATAGAATTACTCCCTGACCCCAAGTGAGTTACCGTAGCCCCTTTATAAGTACTCCCTGACCCAAAGTGAGTTACTCTAGCCCCTTTATAAGTGCTCCCTGACCCAAGTGATATACCCTAGCCCCTATATAAGTACTCCCTCACCCCAAGTGAGTTACCCTAGTCACCTAGAAGTACTCCATGACCCCAAGTGAGTTACCATATCACCTTTATAAGTTCTCCCTGACCCCAAGTGAGTTATCCTAGCCCCTTTATATGTACTCTCTGACCGCAAGTAAGTTACCCTAGTCCCATAGTAGTACTCCCTGACCCCAAGTGAGTTATCCTAGCCCCTATATATGTATTCCTCTGACCGCAAGTGAGTTATCCTAGCCCCTTTATATGTACTATCAGACCCCAAGTGAGTTAATCTATCCCCTTATAAGTACTCCCTGAACCCAAGTGAGTTACCCTAGTCCCATATAAGTACTCCCAGACCTCAAGTGAGTTACTCTAGTCCCATAGAATTACACCCTGACCCCAAGTGAGTTACCGTAGCCCCTGTATAAGTACTCCCTGACCCCAAGTGTGTTACCTTAGTCTCATAAAAGTACTCCCCTGACCCCAAGTGAGTTACCATAGCCCCTTTATATGTACTCCCTGACACCATGTGAGTTATCCTAGCCCCTTTATATGTACTCTCTGAAAGCAAGTGAGTTACCCTAGCCCCTTTGTATGTACTCTATGACCGCAAGTGAATTATCCTAGCCGTTTTACATGTACTCCCTCACCCCAAGTGAGTTATCCTATCCCCTTTATATGTACTCTCTGACCGCAAGTGAGTTATCCTAGTCCCATAATAGTACTCCCTGACCCCAAGTGAGTTACCATAGCCCCTTTATAAGTACTCCCCTGACCCCAATTGAGTTACCCTAGTCCCATATAAGTACTCCCAGACCCCAAGTTAGTTACCCTAGTCCCATAGAATTACTCCCTGACCCCAAGTGAGTTACCGTAGCCCCTTTATAAGTGCTCCCTGACCCCAAGTGATATACCCTAGCCCCTATATAAGTACTCCCCTCACCCCAAGTGAGTTACCCTAGTCACCTAGAAGTACTCCCTGACCCCAAGTGGGTTACCCTAGCCCCTTTATAAGTACTCCCTGACCCCAAGTGAGTTACCCTAGCCCCTTTATAAGTACACCCTGGCCCCAAGTGAGTTACCCTGGTCCCATATAAGTACTCCCAGACACCAAGTGAGTTACCCTAGCCCCCTTTATATGTACACCCTGGCACCAAGTGAGTTACCCTACCCCCTTTATATGTACACCCTGGCACCAAGTGAGTTACCCTGGTCCCATATAAGTACTCCCAGACCACCAAGTGAGTTACCCTAGCCCCTTTATAAAGTAATCCCTGACCCCAAGTGTGTTACCCTAGTCCTATATAAGTACTCCCTGACCCAAAATGTGTTGTCCTAGCCCCTTTATATGAACTCTCTGACCGCAAGTGAGTTACCCTAGTCCCATATAAGTACTCCCTGACCCTAAGTGAGTTATCCTAGCCCCTTTATATGTACTCTCTGACCGCAAGTGAGTTACCCTAGTCCCATAGTAGTACTCCCTCACCCCAAGTGTGTTACCCTAGTCACACAGAAGTATTCCCTGACCCTAAGTGAGTTATCCTTGTTCCATAGAAGTACTCCCCTGACCCCAAGTGTGTTACCCTAGTCCCATATAAGTACTCCCTGACCCAAAATGTGTTGTCCTAGCCCCTTTATACGAACTCTCTGACCGCAAGTGAGTAACCCTAGTCCCATATAAGTACTCCCCTGATCCAAAATGTGTTGTCCTAGCCCACTATATGAACTCTCTGATTGCAAGTGAGTTACCCTAGTCCTAATAAGTACTCCCTGACCCCAGGTGAGTTACCCTAGCCCCTATATAAGTACTCCCTGACCCCAAGTGAGTTACCCTAGTCCCCTAGAAGTACTCCCTGACTCCAAGTAAGTTACCCTAGTCACATAGAAGTACTCCTTGACCCCAAGTGAGTTATCCTAGCCCCTTTATATGTACTCTCTGAACGCAAGTGAGTTACCCCTAGTCCCATATAAGTACTCCCTGACTCCAAGTGTGTTACCCTAGCCCCTATATATGTAATCCCTGACCCCAAGTGAGTTACCCTAGTCCCATAGAAGTACTCCCTGACCCCAAATGAGTTACCCTAGTCACATAGAAGTACTCCCTGACCCTAAGTGTGTTACCCTAGACTCATATAAGTACTCCCTGAACCCAAGGGTGTTACCCTAGCCCCTTTATAAGTACCCCCCTGACCCCCAAATGTGTTACCTTAGTCCCATAAATGTACTCCCTGACCCCAAGTTAGTTATCCTAGCCCCTTTATATGTACACTCTCCTCCGCATGTGAGTTACCCTAGTCCCTTATATGTACTCCCTGACGCCAAGTGAGATATCCTACCCTTTATATATGTACTCTCTGACCGCAAGTGAGTTATCCTAGCCCCTTTATATGTACTCCCAGACCCCAAGTGAGTTTACCCTAGTCCCTTATACGTACTCCCTGGCCCAAGTAAGTTACCCTAGTCACATAGAAGTACTCCTTGACCCCAAGTGAGGTATCCTAGCCCCTTTATATGTACTCTCTGACCGCAAGTGAGTTATCCTAGCCCCTTTATATATACTCCCATACCCAAAGTGAGTTACCCCCAGTCCCTTATAACTACTCCCTGACCCCAAGTGAGTTACCATATCACCTTTATAAGTACTCCCCTGACCCCAAGTGAGCTAGCCTAGTCCAATATAAGTACTCCTTGACCCAAAGTGAGTTACCCTAGCCCCTTTATAAGTACTCCCAGACTCCAAGTGAGTTACCATAGCCGCTTTATATGTACTCCGATACCCCAAGTGAGTTACCCTAGTCCCATTGAAGTACTTCCTGACCCCAAGGGAGTTACCGTAGCCCCTTTATAAGTACTCCCTGACCCCAAGTGTGTTACCCTAGCCCTTTAATAAGTACACCCTGGCCCCAAGTGAGTTACCCTGGTCTCATATAAGTACTCACAGACACCAAGTGAGTTACCCTAGTCCCACATAAGTACTCCTTGACCCAAAGTGAGTTATCCTAGCCCCTTTATAAGTACTCCCAGACTCCAAGTGAGTTACCATAGCCGCTTTATATGTACTCCCATACCCCAAGTGAGTTACCCTAGCCCCTATATAAGTAATCCCTGACCCCAAGTGAGTCACCCTAGTCCCCTAGAGGTACTCCCTGACCCCAAGTAAGTTACCCTAGTCACATAGAAGTACTCCTTGACCCCAAGTGAGTTATCCTAGCCCCTTTATAAGTACTCCCTGACCACAAGTGAGTTACCATATCACCTTTATAAGTACTCCCTGACCCCAAGTGAGTTATCCTAGCCCCTTTATATGTACGCTCTGACCGCAAGTGAGTTACCCTAGTCCTAATAAGTACTCCCTGACCCCAAGTAAGTTACCCTAGTCACACAGAAGTACTCCTTGACCCCAAGTGAGTTATCCTAGCCCCTTTATATGTACTCCCTGACCCCAAGTGAGTTATCCTAGCACCTTTATGTGTACTTTCTGACCGCAAGTGAGTTACCCAAGTCCCATAGTAGTACTCCCTGACCCCAAGTGAGTTACCATAGCCCCTTTATAAGTACACCCCTGGCACCAAGTGATTTATCCTAGCCCCTTTATATGTACTCCCAGACTCCAAGTGAGTTACCATAGCCGCTTTATATGTACTCCCATACCCCAAGTGAGTTACCCTAGCCCCTATATAAGTAATCCCTGACCCCAAGTGAGTCACCCTAGTCCCCTAGAGGTACTCCCTGACCCCAAGTAAGTTACCCTAGTCACATAGAAGTACTCCTTGACCTCAAGTGAGTTATCCTAGCCCCTTTATATGTACTCCCCTGACCCCAAGTTAGTTATCCTAGCCCCTTTATATGTACACTCTGACCGCATGTGAGTTACCCTAGTCCCTTATATGTACTCCCTGACCCCAAGTGAGTTATCCTAGCCTTTATATATGTACTCTCTGACCGCAAGTGAGTTACACTAGTCCCATAGTGGTACTCCCTGACACCAAGTGAGTTACCCTAGTCCCATATAAGTACTCCCAGACCGCAAGTGAGTTATCCTAGTCCCATAGAAGTACTCCCTGACCCCAAGTGTGTTACCCTAGTCACATAGAAGTACTCCCTGACCCCAAGTGAGTAATCCTTGTTCCATAGAAGTACTCCCTGACCCCAAGTGTGTAACCCTAGTCCCATATAAGTACTCCCTGACCCAAAATGTGTTGTCCTAGCCCCTGTATATGAAACTCACTTACCGCAATTGAGTTATCCTAGCCTCTTTATATGTACTCTCTGCCCGCAAGTGAGTTACCATAGCCCCTTTATAAGTACTCCCTGACCCCAAGTGAGTTATCCTAGCCCCTTTATATGTACTCTCTGACCGCATGTGAGTTACCCTAGTCCCTTATATGTACTCCCCTGACCCCAAGTGAGTTATCCTAGCCTTTATATATGTACTCTCTGACCGCAAGTGAGTTATTCTAGCCCCTTTATATGTACTCCCAGACCCCAAGTGAGTTACCCTAGTCCCATATAAGTACTTTTTTTTTTTTTTTTTTTTTTTTTTTTTTTTCCGACGCTTTGCGAGGTAGGGGCAAACTTCTTAAAGCCTTACGGCTTGTTAAGTACCTCCGGCGGCCGATGTTTTGGCCAGAGGTTATGTGGGATTCTAACCCACCAAAACCCCCTACCTGCCCCCCTACCCGGTACCAAGCATAGCTTATAACATCAGGTAGGAGGGTATACGCTCTACTCTACGACCGTATGCGGTCATCCCAAGACAAACAAAAACCCCAGACTCTACCCCACCCCAGAGGAGAGAGCAGCAGACTCCTCAGCTCGGACTCTACTGTCCTTGGAGGTGAGGACCCTAACCGAGAAGCTGGAAAATGCATTCCAAGATCTCGGCGTACTCGTAACATGGGACACAAGGGTCTCCACCTCCAACGAGGGCACACCTAAAGCATCACAGAGTTCTGCTCTTTCGCATTCCCACAGGGGACACCACAACAGCGTGTGCTCCGCCGTATCCGCGACCGGATTCGGGGAGCACCAGCAGTCGGGAGTCGCCCCTGCGGCCCACCCCTCGCGCGATGACTCATGAAACTACCATGCCCCAGGAGCATCTGGGAAACATGGTAGTTCAAGCTTCTACAATTAGCAGCCAGCCAGGACCGGAATGTCCGGGATGAGGCGGTGGGTCCACCTACCCCCGACCATCCGAGTCCCATGCTGCCTGCCATCTCTCTACTAAATTAGCCCTCGCCAATCTCCGCGCTTCGGCCACGCCCAGCCGAGGAGCCACCCGCACGCGACGCATCGTACACCTCCCTGCGCTCCAAAGCTAAAAGATGGGCCGGTGGTATGCCCGAGATTACTAATAGCGCACAGGACGAAGCCGTACGACACGCGCGGGAAACCCTCAGCGCCATGACCCTCTGCGCGGAGATTAGGGACCTCGCAATGGTTGGGCGAGAGGCAGCCTCAGCCCAGCAAGGCGCCCCGTAAAGAAGAATGCTGTGCACTAAATTCGTGTACAACATCCTTCCCGAGACCCCCGACCCACCCACGTTCGGCAATAAATTACTCAACGCCCACCCAGCCTTTTTGGCTTTTCCCACCATGCAATCAATGTGAAACTTGAAGGAAAGACGACGATCCAACCACACACCGAGGTATTTCGCCGCGGGGAGACGGAAACCGTCTCGCCCCCGACCGAAAACCGCGGAGCCCGATCAGACCGCCTCCTAGAGAAGAAAACAGCCTCCGATTTGGAGACGTTCACCTCCAGGTTCCTCCCCTCAAGCCACAGAACGATACGCGACAAAGCCCTGTTAGCCTTCAACTGCAAGGACCCGACGCTTCCCGCAGACACACACAATGCCGTATCGTCCCGCGTAACAAGTCAACGTGCAGCCCTCCGGGAGACTCAACCGCAGCAGACCGTCGAAACAAATGTTCCACAGGAGAGGTCCTAAGACCGATCCCTGCGGAACACCCGCCCCAACGCGCCACTGCCGTCCAGCGCACTCAATGACCCGGTCCCCCAGGTAACTGCGGACTATATCCACAATCACCCCCCGGGACCGCGCCATTGGCGGCCAGGGCCTCCAAGATGGCCGCATGCGACACAGAATTGAACGCGTTCTTAATGTCGAGAAGGATTACGGCCACGCGTTTGCTCCGGTACACAGACCCCCGAAGGGCGATCCGAATAAAATTCTGGACAGCCGATACGGCATCCATGGTACTTCTACCAGGACGGAACCCGTATTGACCGTCCGCGAGAGGTGCGACCCCCCTCATAAACCTCCGTAAGGCGAGCGACAACTACCCTCTCGAACAACTTCCCCACCACCGTAGGAGAGATATGGGTCTGAAGCCCCCGATCCCTTTCGGGATTAGGACAACCCTCGCCCTCCTCCAGATAGCGGGAAAGTCGCCGAGTTCCAGGCAGCGGTTGAACAACCGGGCAAAATCAGCGGGGCAGCTCATTGCTGCAACCTTAACCACTTCCGGGAGAATGCCATCGACACCAGGGGCCCCCTTTGCAGGGGACCTCCCGGCAGCCATGACAATCTCTGCTTCCGTGATGAGATCAGACTCCAAGATCGGCCTGGTGTTACCGCGAACCACGAATGGAACGCCCCCAGGCCTCACTTGCGACGTCGAGAAAAGACTCTCAATCGCAACCACCGTCCTCAGACTCCGTCAGACTAGCAGATGTCTGTCTCTTCAATCTCTTGTAGGCCACCCAGAAGGGGCGACCCCAAGGATCTGCCTCCACTTCATTCACCAGCGCCAACCATGCGGCCCGCTTCCTCTCGCGTATAGCGGAGGAGAAAGCGGTTCTCGCCGTCTTATAGGCTTCGCGCAAGTGAACTTCCGTATTGGCACCCCTCGACCTCGACCACCTCCTGCGGGCAGCATTCGCTGCCTTACGGAGACGGTCGAGGTCCTCACACCACCAATACGCTGCTTTCCAGCGCTTGGCAGTTCCGTGAGCCCTGGGCATAGAAGCGTCGGACGCCCCGACGAGTCTCCGGAGATAACCCTCCGGCGAGACGCCCGAGCCGTCACCGCCGACGTCCGCCCCGGCCCTCCCCCGGCCGGACGGAGGGGAAGCCGAGCTGCTCGAGGCTATTCCCCACGCAAATGCCAATTCGCATAAGAGTGGGTCGAACCTCGAGCGAACCCAGCGCACCCCCCGCTCCGGCGAGGCAGGGCCAGGACCCCCCATATAAGTACTGCTTGACCCAAAGTGAGTTACCCTAGCCTTTTATATGTACTCTCTGACTGCAAGTGAGTAACCCTAGTCCCATATAAGTACTCCCTGACCCCAAGTGAGTTAACCTATCCCCTTTATAACTACACCCTGGCCCCAAGTGATTTATCCTAGCCCCTTTATTAGTACTCCCAGACTCCAAGTGAGTTACCATAGCCGCTTTATATGTACTCCTATACCCCAAGTGAGTTACCCTAGTCCCATTGAAGTACTTCCTGACCCCAAGTGAGTTACCGTAGCCCCTTTATAAGTACTCCCTGACCCCAAGTGTGTTACCCTAGCCCTTTAATAAGTACACCCTGGCCCCAAGTGAGTTACCCTGGTCTCATATAAGTACTCACAGACACCAAGTGAGTTACCCTAGTCCCATATACGTACTCCTTGACCCAAAGTGAGTTACCCTAGATCCTTTATAAGTACTCCCTGACCACAAGTGAGTTACCATATCACCTTTATAAGTACTCCCTGACCCCAAGTGAGTTATCCTAGCCCCTTTATATGTACTCTCTGACCGCAAGTGGGTTACCCTAGTCCCATAGTGGTACTCCCTGACCACAAGTGAGTTACCCTAGTCCCATATAAGTACTCCCTGACCCCAAGTGAGTAATCCTTGTTCCATAGAAGTACTCCCTGACCCCAAGTGTGTTACCCTAGTCCCATATAAGTACTCCCTGACCCAAAATGTGTTGTCCTAGCCCCTGTATATGAACTCTCTGACCGCAAGTGAGTTACCCTAGTCCTATATAAGTACTCCCTGACCCAAAATGTGTTGTCCTAGCCCTTTTATATGAACTCTCTGACCGCAAGTGAGTTACCCTAGTCCTAATAAGTACTCCCTGACCCCAAGTGAGTTAACCTATCCCCTATATAAGTACTCCCTGACCCCAAGTTAGTTACAATAGCCCCTTTATAAGTACTCCCTGACCCCAAGTGAGTTACCATATCAACTTTATAAGTACTCCCTGACCCCAAGTGAGTTATCCTAGCCCCTTTATATGTACTCTCTGACCGCAAGTGAGTTACCCTAGTCCCATAGTAGTACTCCCTGACCCCAAGTGTGTTACCCTAGTCACATAGAAGTACTCCCTGACCCCAATTGAGTTATCCTTGTTCCATAGAAGTACTCCCTGACCCCAAGTGTGTTACCCTAGTCCCATATAAGTACTCCCTGACCCAAAATGTGTTGTCCTAGCCCCTTTATACGAACTCTCTGACCGCAAGTGAGTTACCCTAGTCCCATATAAGTACTCCCTGACCCAAAATGTGTTGTCCTAGCCCCTTTATATGAACTCTCTGACCGCAAGTGAGTTACCCTAGTCCTAATAAGTACTCCCTGACCTCAAGTGAGTTACCCTAGCCCCTATATAAGTACTCCATGACCCCAAGTGAGTTACTCTTGTCCCCTAGAAGTACTCCCTGACCCCAAGTGAGTAACCCCAGTCCCTTATAAGTACTCCCTGACCCCAAGTAAGTTACCATATCACCTTTATAAGTACTCCCTGACCCCAAGTGAGTTATCCTAGCCCCTTTATATGTACTCTCTGACCGCAAGTGAGTTACCCTAGTCCCATAGTAGTACTCCCTGACCCCAAGTGTGTTACCCTAGTCACATAGAAGTACTCCCTGACCCCAATTGAGTTATCCTTTTTCCATAGTAGTACTCCCTGACCCCAAGTGTGTTACCCTAGTCACATAGAAGTACTCCCTGACCCCTAGTGAGTTATCCTTGTTCCATAGTAGTACTCCCTGACCCCAAGTGTGTTACCCTAGTCACATAGAAGTACTCCCTGACCCCAAGTGAGTTATCCTTGTTCCATAGAAGTACTCCCTGACCCCAAGTGTGTTACCCTAGTCCCATATAAGTACTCCCTGACCCAAAATGTGTTGTCCTAGCCCCTTTATATGTACTCTCTGACCGCATGTGAGTTACCCTAGACCCTTATATGTACTCCCTGACCCCAAGTGAGTTATCCTAGCCTTTATATATGTACTCTCTGACCGCAAGTGAGTTATTCTAGCCCCTTTATATGTACTCCCAGACCCCAAGTGAGTTACCCTAGTCCCATATAAGTACTGCTTGACCCAAAGTGAGTTACCCTAGCCCTTTATATGTACTCTCTGACCGTAAGTGAGTAACCCTAGTCCCATATAAGTACTCCCTGACCCCATGTGAGTTACCCTATCCCCTTTATAAGTACACCCAGGCCCCAAGTGATTTATCCTAGCCCCTTTATTAGTACTCCCAGACTCCAAGTGAGTTACCATAGCCGCTTTATATGTACTCCTATACCCCAAGTGAGTTACCCTAGTCCCATTGAAGTACTTCCTGACCCCAAGTGAGTTACCGTAGCCCCTTTATAAGTACTCCCTGACCCCAAGTGTGTTACCCTAGCCCTTTAATAAGAACACCCTGGCCCCAAGTGAGTTACCCTAGTCCTAATAAGTACTCCCTGACCCCAAGTGAGTTACCCTATCCCCTATATAAGTACTCCCTGACCCCAAGTGAGTTACAATAGCCCCTTTATAAGTACTCCCTGACCCCAAGTGAGTTACCATATCAACTTTATAAGTACTCCCTGACCCCAAGTGAGTTATCCTATCCCCTTTATATGTACTCTCTGACCGCAAGTGAGTTACCCTAGTCCCATAGTAGTACTCCCTGACCCCAAGTGTGTTACCCTAGTCACATAGAAGTACTCCCTGACCCCAATTGAGTTATCCTTGTTCCATAGAAGTACTCCCTGACCCCAAGTGTGTTACCCTAGTCCCATATAAGTACTCCCTGACCCAAAATGTGTTGTCCTAGCCCCTTTATACGAACTCTCTGACCGCAAGTGAGTTACCCTAGTCCCATATAAGTACTCCCTGACCCAAAATGTGTTGTCCTAGCCCCTTTATATGAACTCTCTGACCGCAAGTGAGTTACCCTAGTCCTAATAAGTACTCCCTGACCCCAAGTGAGTTACCCTAGCCCCTATATAAGTACTCCATGACCCCAAGTGAGTTATCCTAGCCCCTTTATATGTACTCTCTGACCGCAAGTGAGTTACCCTAGTACCATAGTAGTACTCCCTGACCCCAAGTGTGTTACCCTAGTCACATAGAAGTACTCCCTGACCCCAAATGAGTTACCCTAGTCACATAGAAGTACCCTCAGACCGCAAGTGAGTTATACTAGCCCCTTTATATGTACTCTCAGACCCCAAGTGAGTTACCCTAGTCCCTAATAACTACTCCCTGACCACAAGTGAGTTACCCTAGCCCATTTATAAGTACACCCTGGCCCCAACTGTGTTATCCAGGTCCCATATAAGTACACCCTGGCCCCAAGTGAGTTACCCTGGTCTCATATAAGTACTCACAGACACCAAGTGAGTTACCCTAGTCCCATATAAGTACTCCTTGACCCAAAGTGAGTTACCCTAGCTCCTTTATAAGTACTCCCTGACCACAAGTGAGTTACCATATCACCTTTATAAGTACTCCCTGACCCCAAGTGAGTTATCCTAGCCCCTTTATATGTACTCTCTGACCGCAAGTGAGTTATACTAGCCCCTTTATATGTACTCTCAGACCCCAAGTGAGTTACCCTAGTCCCTAATAACTACTCCCTGACCACAAGTGAGTTACCCTAGCCCATTTATAAGTACACCCTGGCCCCAACTGTGTTATCCAGGTCCCATATAAGTACTCCCAGACACCAAGTGTGTTACCCTAGTCACATAGAAGTACTCCCTGACCCCAAGTGAGTTACCCTAGTCCCATATAAGTACTCCCAGACCCCAAGTGTGTTACCCTAGTCCCATATAAGTACTCCCTGACCCCAATTGAGTTACCCTAGTCACATAGAAGTACTCCCTGACCCCAAGTGAGTTATCATAGCCCCTTTATATGTACTCTCTCACCGCAAGTGAGTTATCCTATCCCCTTTATAAGTACTCCAAGACCCCAAGTGAGTTACCCTAGTCCAATATAAGTACTCCCAGACCCCAAGTGAGTTACCCTAGTCCCATAGAAGTACTCCCTGACCCCAAGTGTTTTACCCTAGTCACATAGAAGTACTCCCTGACCCCAAGTGAGTTATCCTAGCCCCTTTATATGTACTCTCTGACCGCAAGTGAGTTATCCTAGCCCCTTTATTTGTATTCCAAGACCCCAAGTGAGTTATCCTAGCCCCTTTATAAGTACTCCAAGACCCCAAGTGAGTTACCCTAGTCCCATATAAGTACTCCTAGACCTAAAGTGAGTTACCCTAGCCCCTTTATATGTACTCTCTGACTGCAAGTGAGTTATCCTAGCCCCTTTATAAGTACTCCAAGACCCCAAGTGAGTTACCCTAGTCCAATATAAGTACTCCCAGACCCCAAGTGAGTTACCCTAGTCCCATAGAAGTACTCCCTGACCCCAAGTGAGTTACCATATCACCTTTATAAGTACCCCCCCTGACCCCAAGTGAGTTACCATAGCCCCTTTATAGGTACTCCCTGACTGCAAGTGAGTTACCGTAGTCCCATAGTAGTACTCCTTGACCCAAAGTGAGTTACCCTAGCCCCTTTATAAGTACTCCCTGAACCCAAGTGAGTTACCCTAGTCCCATATATGTACTCCCAGACCCTAAGTGAGTTACCCTAGTCCCATAGAAGTACTCCCTGACCCCAAGTGTGTTACCCTAGTCACATAGAAGTACTCCCTGACCCAAAATGTCTTGTCCTAGCCCCTTTATATGAACTCTCTGACCGCAAGTGAGTTACCCTAGTCCTAATAAGTACTCCCTGACCCCAAGTGAGTTACCCTAGCCCCTATATAAGTACTCCATGAACCCAAGTGAGTTACTCTTGTCCCCTACAAGTACTCCCTGACCCCAAGTGAGTTACCCCAGTCCCTTATAAGTACTCCCTGACCCCAAGTGAGTTATCCTAGCCCCTTTATATGTACTCTCTGACCGCAAGTGAGTTACCCTAGTCCCATAGTAGTACTCTCTGACCCCAAGTGTGTTACCCTAGTCACATAGAAGTACTCCCTGACCCCAATTGAGTTATCCTTGTTCCATAGAAGTACTCCCTGACCCCAAGTGTGTTACCCTAGTCCCATATAAGTACTCCCTGACACAAAATGTGTTGTCCTAGCCCCTTTATACGAACTCTCTGACCGCAAGTGAGTTACCCTAGTCCCATATAAGTACTCCCTGACCCAAAATGTGTTGTCCTAGCCCCTTTATATGAACTCTCTGACCGCAAGTGAGTTACCCTAGTCCTAATAAGTACTCCCTGACCCCAAGTGAGTTACCCTAGCCCCTATATAAGTACTCCATGACCCCAAGTGAGTTATCCTAGCCCCTTTATATGTATTCTCTGACCGCAAGTGAGTTACCCTAGTCCCATAGTAGTACTCCCTGACCCCAAGTGTGTTACCCTAGTCACATAGAAGTACTCCCTGACCCCAATTGAGTTATCCTTGTTCCATAGTAGTACTCCCTGACCCCAAGTGTGTTACCCTAGTCACATAGAAGTACTCCCTGACCCCTAGTGAGTTATCCTTGTTCCATAGTAGTACTCCCTGACCCCAAGTGTGTTACCCTAGTCACATAGAAGTACTCCCTGACCCCAAGTGAGTTATCCTTGTTCCATAGAAGTACTCCCTGACCCCAAGTGTGTTACCCTAGTCCCATATAAGTACTCCCTGACCCAAAATGTGTTGTCCTAGCCCCTTTATATGTACTCTCTGACCGCATGTGAGTTACCCTAGACCCTTATATGTACTCCCTGACCCCAAGTGAGTTATCCTAGCCTTTATATATGTACTCTCTGACCGCAAGTGTGTTATTCTAGCCCCTTTATATGTACTCCCAGACCCCAAGTGAGTTACCCTAGTCCCATATAAGTACTGCTTGACCCAAAGTGAGTTACCCTAGCCCTTTATATGTACTCTCTGACCGCAAATGAGTAACCCTAGTCCCATATAAGTACTCCCTGACCCCAAGTGAGTTACCCTATCCCCTTTATAAGTACACCCAGGCCCCAAGTGATTTATCCTAGCCCCTTTATTAGTACTCCCAGACTCCAAGTGAGTTACCATAGCCGCTTTATATGTACTCCTATACCACAAGTGAGTTACCCTAGTCCCATTGAAGTACTTCCTGACCCCAATTGAGTTACCGTAGCCCCTTTATAAGTACTCCCTGACCCCAAGTGAGTTATCCTAGCCCCTTTATATGTACTCTCTGACCGCAAGTGAGTTATACTAGCCCCTTTATATGTACTCTCAGACCGCAAGTGAGTTATACTAGCCCCTTTATATGTACTCTCAGACCCCAAGTGAGTTACCCTAGTCCCTAATAACTACTCCCTGACCACAAGTGAGTTACCCTAGCCCATTTATAAGTACACCCTGGCCCCAACTGTGTTATCCAGGTCCCATATAAGTACACCCTGGCCCCAAGTGAGTTACCCTGGTCTCATATAAGTACTCACAGACACCAAGTGAGTTACCCTAGTCCCATATAAGTACTCCTTGACCCAAAGTGAGTTACCCTAGCTCCTTTATAAGTACTCCCTGACCACAAGTGAGTTACCATATCACCTTTATAAGTACTCCCTGACCCCAAGTGAGTTATCCTAGCCCCTTTATATGTACTCTCTGACCGCAAGTGAGTTATACTAGCCCCTTTATATGTACTCTCAGACCCCAAGTGAGTTACCCTAGTCCCTAATAACTACTCCCTGACCACAAGTGAGTTATCCTAGCCCCTTTATATGTACTCTCTGACCGCAAGTGAGTTATACTAGCCCCTTTATATGTACTCTCAGACCCCAAGTGAGTTACCCTAGTCCCTAATAACTACTCCCTGACCACAAGTGAGTTACCCTAGCCCATTTATAAGTACACCCTGGCCCCAACTGTGTTATCCAGGTCCCATATAAGTACTCCCAGACCCCAAGTGTGTTACCCTAGTCCCATATAAGTACTCCCTGACCCCAATTGAGTTACCCTAGTCACATAGAAGTACTCCCTGACCCCAAGTGAGTTATCATAGCCCCTTTATATGTACTCTCTCACCGCAAGTGAGTTATCCTATCCCCTTTATAAGTACTCCAAGACCCCAAGTGAGTTACCCTAGTCCAATATAAGTACTCTGAGACCCCAAGTGAGTTACCCTAGTCCCATAGAAGTACTCCCTGACCCCAAGTGTTTTACCCTATTCACATAGAAGTACTCCCTGACCCCAAGTGAGTTATCCTAGCCCCTTTATATGTACTCTCTGACCGCCTGTGAGTTATCCTAGCCCCTTTATTTGTATTCCAAGACCCCAAGTGAGTTATCCTAGCCCCTTTATAAGTACTCCAAGACCCCAAGTGAGTTACCCTAGTCCCATATAAGTACTCCTAGACCTAAAGTGAGTTACCCTAGCCCCTTTATATGTACTCTCTGACTGCAAGTGAGTTATCCTAGCCCCTTTATAAGTACTCCAAGACCCCAAGTGAGTTACCCTAGTCCAATATAAGTACTCCCAGACCCCAAGTGAGTTACCCTAGTCCCATAGAAGTACTCCCTGACCCCAAGTGAGTTACCATATCACCTTTATAAGTACCCCCTGACCCCAAGTGAGTTACCATAGCCCCTTTATAGGTACTCCCTGACTGCAAGTGAGTTACCGTAGTCCCATAGTAGTACTCCTTGACCCAAAGTGAGTTACCCTAGCCCCTTTATAAGTACTCCCTGACCCCAAGTGAGTTACCCTAGTCCCATATATGTACTCCCAGACCCTAAGTTAGTTACCCTAGTCCCATAGAAGTACTCCCTGACCCCAAGTGTGTTACCCTAGTCACATAGAAGTACTCCCTGACCCAAAATGTCTTGTCCTAGCCCCTTTATATGAACTCTCTGACCGCAAGTGAGTTACCCTAGTCCTAATAAGTACTCCCTGACCCCAAGTGAGTTACCCTAGCCCCTATATAAGTACTCCATGAACCCAAGTGAGTTACTCTTGTCCCCTAGAAGTACTCCCTGACCCCAAGTGAGTTACCCCAGTCCCTTATAAGTACTCCCTGACCCCAAGTGAGTTACCATAACACCTTTATAAGTACTCCCTGACCCCAAGTGAGTTATCCTAGCCCCTTTATATGTACTCTCTGACCGCAAGTGAGTTACCCTAGTCCCATATAAGTACTCCCTGACCCAAAATGTGTTGTCCTAGCCCCTTTATATGAACTCTCTGACCGCAAGTGAGTTACCCTAGTCCTAATAAGTACTCCCTGACCCCAAGTGAGTTACCCTAGCCCCTATATAAGTACTCCATGACCCCAAGTGAGTTATCCTAGCCCCTTTATATATACTCTCTGACCGCAAGTGAGTTACCCTAGTCCCATAGTAGTACTCCCTGACCCCAAGTGTGTTACCCTAGTCACATAGAAGTACTCCCTGACCCCAATTGAGTTATCCTTGTTCCATAGTAGTACTCCCTGACCCCAAGTGTGTTACCCTAGTCACATAGAAGTACTTCCTGACCCCTAGTGAGTTATCCTTGTTCCATAGTAGTACTCCCTGACCCCAAGTGTGTTACCCTAGTCACATAGAAGTACTCCCTGACCCCAAGTGAGTTATCCTTGTTCCATAGAAGTACTCCCTGACCCCAAGTGTGTTACCCTAGTCCCATATAAGTACTCCCTGACCCAAAATGTGTTGTCCTAGCCCCTTTATATGTACTCTCTGACCGCATGTGAGTTACCCTAGACCCTTATATGTACTCCCTGACCCCAAGTGAGTTATCCTAGCCTTTATATATGTACTCTCTGACCGCAAGTGAGTTATTCTAGCCCCTTTATATGTACTCCCAGACTCCAAGTGAGTTACCCTAGTCCCATATAAGTACTGCTTGACCCAAAGTGAGTTACCCTAGCCCTTTATATGTACTCTCTGACCGCAAGTGAGTAACCCTAGTCCCATATAAGTACTCCCTGACCCCAAGTGAGTTACCCTATCCCCTTTATAAGTACACCCAGGCCCCAAGTGATTTATCCTAGCCCCTTTATTAGTACTCCCAGACTCCAAGTGAGTTACCATAGCCGCTTTATATGTACTCCTATACCACAAGTGAGTTACCCTAGTCCCATTGAAGTACTTCCTGACCCCAATTGAGTTACCGTAGCCCCTTTATAAGTACTCCCTGACCCCAAGTGAGTTATCCTAGCCCCTTTATATGTACTCTCTGACCGCAAGTGAGTTATACTAGCCCCTTTATATGTACTCTCAGACCGCAAGTGAGTTATACTAGCCCCTTTATATGTACTCTCAGACCCCAAGTGAGTTACCCTAGTCCCTAATAACTACTCCCTGACCACAAGTGAGTTACCCTAGCCCATTTATAAGTACACCCTGGCCCCAACTGTGTTATCCAGGTCCCATATAAGTACACCCTGGCCCCAAGTGAGTTACCCTGGTCTCATATAAGTACTCACAGACACCAAGTGAGTTACCCTAGTCCCATATAAGTACTCCTTGACCCAAAGTGAGTTACCCTAGCTCCTTTATAAGTACTCCCTGACCACAAGTGAGTTACCATATCACCTTTATAAGTACTCCCCTGACCCCAAGTGAGTTATCCTAGCCCCTTTATATGTACTCTCTGACCGCAAGTGAGTTATACTAGCCCCTTTATATGTACTCTCAGACCCCAAGTGAGTTACCCTAGTCCCTAATAACTACTCCCTGACCACAAGTGAGTTACCCTAGCCCATTTATAAGTACACCCTGGCCCCAACTGTGTTATCCAGGTCCCATATAAGTACTCCCAGACACCAAGTGTGTTACCCTAGTCACATAGAAGTACTCCCTGACCCCAAGTGAGTTACCCTAGTCCCATATAAGTACTCCCAGACCCCAAGTGTGTTACCCTAGTCCCATATAAGTACTCCCTGACCCCAATTGAGTTACCCTAGTCACATAGAAGTACTCCCTGACCCCAAGTGAGTTATCATAGCCCCTTTATATGTACTCTCTCACCGCAAGTGAGTTATCCTATCCCCTTTATAAGTACTCCAAGACCCCAAGTGAGTTACCCTAGTCCAATATAAGTACTCCCAGACCCCAAGTGAGTTACCCTAGTCCCATAGAAGTACTCCCTGACCCCAAGTGTTTTACCCTATTCACATAGAAGTACTCCCTGACCCCAAGTGAGTTATCCTAGCCCCTTTATATGTACTCTCTGACCGCCTGTGAGTTATCCTAGCCCCTTTATTTGTATTCCAAGACCCCAAGTGAGTTATCCTAGCCCCTTTATAAGTACTCCAAGACCCCAAGTGAGTTACCCTAGTCCCATATAAGTACTCCTAGACCTAAAGTGAGTTACCCTAGCCCCTTTATATGTACTCTCTGACTGCAAGTGAGTTATCCTAGCCCCTTTATAAGTACTCCAAGACCCCAAGTGAGTTACCCTAGTCCAATATAAGTACTCCCAGACCCCAAGTGAGTTACCCTAATCCCATAGAAGTACTCCCTGACCCCAAGTGAGTTACCATATCACCTTTATAAGTACCCCCTGACCCCAAGTGAGTTACCATAGCCCCTTTATAGGTACTCCCTGACTGCAAGTGAGTTACCGTAGTCCCATAGTAGTACTCCTTGACCCAAAGTGAGTTACCCTAGCCCCTTTATAAGTACTCCCTGACCCCAAGTGAGTTACCCTAGTCCCATATATGTACTCCCAGACCCTAAGTTAGTTACCCTAGTCCCATAGAAGTACTCCCTGACCCCAAGTGTGTTACCCTAGTCACATAGAAGTACTCCCTGACCCAAAATGTCTTGTCCTAGCCCCTTTATATGAACTCTCTGACCGCAAGTGAGTTACCCTAGTCCTAATAAGTACTCCCTGACCCCAAGTGAGTTACCCTAGCCCCTATATAAGTACTCCATGAACCCAAGTGAGTTACTCTTGTCCCCTAGAAGTACTCCCTGACCCCAAGTGAGTTACCCCAGTCCCTTATAAGTACTCCCTGACCCCAAGTGAGTTACCATAACACCTTTATAAGTACTCCCTGACCCCAAGTGAGTTATCCTAGCCCCTTTATATGTACTCTCTGACCGCAAGTGAGTTACCCTAGTCCCATAGTAGTACTCCCTGACCCCAAGTGTGTTACCCTAGTCACATAGAAGTACTCCCTGACCCCAAGTGAGTTATCCTTGTTCCATAGTAGTACTCCCTGACCCCAAGTGTGTTACCCTAGTCACATAGAAGTACTCCCTGACCCCAAGTGAGTTATCCTTGTTCCATAGAAGTACTCCCTGACCCCAAGTGTGTTACCCTAGTCCCATATAAGTACTCCCTGACCCAAAATGTGTTGTCCTAGCCCCTTTATATGTACTCTCTGACCGCATGTGGGTTACCCTAGTCCTAATAAGTACTCCCTGACCCCAAGTGAGTTACCCTAGCCCCTATATAAGTACTCCATGAACCCAAGTGAGTTACTCTTGTCCCCTAGAAGTACTCCCTGACCCCAAGTGAGTTACCCCAGTCCCTTATAAGTACTCCCTGACCCCAAGTGAGTTACCATAACACCTTTATAAGTACTCCCTGACCCCAAGTGAGTTATCCTAGCCCCTTTATATGTACTCTCTGACCGCAAGTGAGTTACCCTAGTCCCATAGTAGTACTCCCTGACCCCAAGTGTGTTACCCTAGTCACATAGAAGTACTCCCTGACCCCAAGTTAGTTATCCTTGTTCCATAGAAGTACTCCCTGACCCCAAGTGTGTTACCCTAGTCCCATATAAGTACTCCCTGACCCAAAATGTGTTGTCCTAGCCCCTTTATACGAACTCTCTGACCGCAAGTGAGTTACCCTAGTCCCATACAAGCACTCCCTGATCCCAAGTAAGTTACCCTAGTCACATAGAAGTACTCCATGAGCCCAAGTGAGTTATCCTAGCCCCTTTATATGTACTCTCTGACCGCAAGTGAGTTACCCTAGCCCCTATATAAGTAATCCCTGACCCCAAGTGAGTTACCCTAGTCCCCTAGAAGTACTCCCTGACCCCAAGTAAGTTACCCTAGTCACATAGAAGTACTCCTTGACCCCAAGTGAGTTATCCTAGCCCCTTTATATGTACTCTCTGACCGCAAGTGAGTTACCCTAGTCCCATATAAGTACTCGCTGACCCCAAGTGTGTTACCCTAGCCCCTATATATGTACTCCCTGATCCCAAGTGAGTTACCCTAGTCCCATAGAAGTACTCCCTAACCCCAAGTGAGTTACCCTAGTCACATAGAAGTACTCCCTGACCCCAAGTGAGTTACCCTAGTCCAATATAAGTACTCCCTGACCCCAAGTGAGTTAACATATCCCCTTTATAAGTACTCCCTGACCCCAAGTGAGTTATCCTAGCCCCTTTATATGCACTCTCTGACCGCAAGAGAGTTATTCAAACCCCTTTATAAGTACTCCCTGACACCAAGTGAGTTATCCTAGCCTTTATATATGTACTCTCTGACCGCAAGTGAGTTATCATAGCCCCTATATATGTACTCCCTGACCCCAAGTGAGTTACCCTAGTCCCATAGAAGTACTCCCTGACCCCAAGTGAGTTACCCTAGTCACATAGAAGTACTCCCTGACCCCAAGTGAGTTACCATAGCCGCTTTATATGTACTCCCAGACCCCAAGTGAGTTACCCTAGTCCCATATAAGTACTGCTTGACCCAAAGTGAGTTACCCTAGCCCTTTATATGTACTCTCTGACCGCAAGTGAGTAACCCTAGTCCCATATAAGTACTCCCTGACCCCAAGTGAGTTACCCTATCCCCTTTATAAGTACACCCAGGCCCCAAGTGATTTATCCTAGCCCCTTTATTAGTACTCCCAGACTCCAAGTGAGTTACCATAGCCGCTTTATATGTACTCCTATACCACAAGTGAGTTACCCTAGTCCCATTGAAGTACTTCCTGACCCCAATTGAGTTACCGTAGCCCCTTTATAAGTACTCCCTGACCCCAAGTGAGTTATCCTAGCCCCTTTATATGTACTCTCTGACCGCAAGTGAGTTATACTAGCCCCTTTATATGTACTCTCAGACCGCAAGTGAGTTATACTAGTCCCATATATGTACTCCCAGACCCTAAGTGAGTTACCCTAGTCCCATAGAAGTACTCCCTGACCCCAAGTGTGTTACCCTAGTCACATAGAAGTACTCCCTGACCCAAAATGTCTTGTCCTAGCCCCTTTATATGAACTCTCTGACCGCAAGTGAGTTACCCTAGTCCTAATAAGTACTCCCTGACCCCAAGTGAGTTACCCTAGCCCCTATATAAGTACTCCATGAACCCAAGTGAGTTACTCTTGTCCCCTAGAAGTACTCCCTGACCCCAAGTGAGTTACCCCAGTCCCTTATAAGTACTCCCTGACCCCAAGTGAGTTACCATAACACCTTTATAAGTACTCCCTGACCCCAAGTGAGTTATCCTAGCCCCTTTATATGTACTCTCTGACCGCAAGTGAGTTACCCTAGTCCCATAGTAGTACTCCCTGACCCCAAGTGTGTTACCCTAGTCACATAGAAGTACTCCCTGACCCCAAGTGAGTTATCCTTGTTCCATAGTAGTACTCCCTGACCCCAAGTGTGTTACCCTAGTCACATAGAAGTACTCCCTGACCCCAAGTTAGTTATCCTTGTTCCATAGAAGTACTCCCTGACCCCAAGTGTGTTACCCTAGTCCCATATAAGTACTCCCTGACCCAAAATGTGTTGTCCTAGCCCCTTTATACGAACTCTCTGACCGCAAGTGAGTTACCCTAGTCCCATACAAGCACTCCCTGATCCCAAGTAAGTTACCCTAGTCACATAGAAGTACTCCATGAGCCCAAGTGAGTTATCCTAGCCCCTTTATATGTACTCTCTGACCGCAAGTGAGTTACCCTAGACCCTATATAAGTACTCCCTGACCCCAAGTAAGTTACCCTAGTCACATAGAAGTACTCCTTGACCCCAAGTGAGTTATCCTAGCCCCTTTATATGTACTCTCTGACCGCAAGTGAGTTACCCTAGTCCCATATAAGTACTCGCTGACCCCAAGTGTGTTACCCTAGCCCCTATATATGTACTCCCTGATCCCAAGTGAGTTACCCTAGTCCCATAGAAGTACTCCCTAACCCCAAGTGAGTTACCCTAGTCACATAGAAGTACTCCCTGACCCCAAGTGAGTTACCCTAGTCCAATATAAGTACTCCCTGACCCCAAGTGAGTTAACATATCCCCTTTATAAGTACTCCCTGACCCCAAGTGAGTTATCCTAGCCCCTTTATATGCACTCTCTGACCGCAAGAGAGTTATTCAAACCCCTTTATAAGTACTCCCTGACACCAAGTGAGTTATCCTAGCCTTTATATATGTACTCTCTGACCGCAAGTGAGTTATCATAGCCCCTATATATGTACTCCCTGACCCCAAGTGAGTTACCCTAGTCCCATAGAAGTACTCCCTGACCCCAAGTGAGTTACCCTAGTCACATAGAAGTACTCCCTGACCCCAAGTGAGTTACCCTAGTCTAATATAAGTACTCGCTGACCCCAAGTGTGTTACCCTAGCCCCTATATATGTACTCCCTGACTCCAAGTGAGTTACCCTAGTCCCATAGAAGTACTCCCTGACCCCAAGTGAGTTACCCTAGTCACATAGAAGTACTCCCTGACCCCAAGTGAGTTACCATAGCCGCTTTATATGTACTCCCATACCCCAAGTGAGTTACCATAGCCGCTTTATATGTACTCCCATACCCCAAGTGAGTTACCGTAGCCCCTTTATAAGTACTCCCTGACCCCAAGTGTGTTACCCTAGCCCTTTAATAAGTACACCCTGGCCCCAAGTGAGTTACCCTGGTCTCATATAAGTACTCACCGACACCAAGTGAGTTACCCTAGTCCCATATAAGTACTCCCTGACCCCAAGTGAGTTACCGTAGCCCCTTTATAAGTACACCCTGGCCCCAAGCGAGTTACCCTGGTCCCATATAAGTACTCCCAGACACCAAGTGAGTTAGCCTAGTCCAATATAAGTACTCCTTGACCCAAAGTGAGTTACCCTAGCCCCTTTATAAGTACTCCCAGACTCCAAGTGAGTTACCATAGCCGCTTTATATGTACTCCCATACCCCAAGTGAGTTACCCTAGTCCCATTGAAGTACTACCTGACCCCCAAGGGAGTTACCGTAGCCCCTTTATAAGTACTCCCTGACCCCAAGTGTGTTACCCTAACCCTATAATAAGTACACCCTGGCCCCAAGTGAGTTACCCTGGTCTCATATAAGTACTCACAGACACCAAGTGAGTTACCCTAGTCCCATATAAGTACTCCCTGACCCAAGTGAGTTACCGTAGCCCCTTTATAAGTACTCCCTGACCCCAAGTGAGTTACCATATCAACTTTATAAGTACTCCCTGACCCCAAGTGAGTTATCCTAGCCCCTTTATATGTACTCTCTGACCGCAAGTGAGTTATCCTTGTTCCACAGAAGTACTCCCTGACCCCAAGTGTGTTACCCTAGTCCCATATAAGTACTCCCTGACCCAAAATGTGTTGTCCTAGCCCCTTTATACGAACTCTCTGACCGCAAGTGAGTTACCCTAGTCCCATAAAAGTACTCCCTGACCCAAAATGTGTTGTCCTAGCCCCTTTATATGAACTCTCTGACCGCAAGTGAGTTACCCTAGTACTAATAAGTACTCCCTGACCCCAAGTGAGTTACCCTAGCCCCTATATAAGTACTCCATGACCCCAAGTGAGTTACTCTTGTCCCCTAGAAGTACTCCCTGACCCCAAGTGAGTTACCCCAGTCCCTTATAAGTACTCCCTGACCCCAAGTGAGTTACCATATCACCTTTATAAGTACTCCCTGACCCCAAATGAGTTATCCTGGCCCCTTTATATGTACTCTCTGACCGCAAGTGAGTTACCCTAGTCCCATAGTAGTACTCCCTGACCCCAAGTGTGTTACCCTAGTCACATAGAAGTACTCCCTGACCCCAATTGAGTTATCCTTGTTCCATAGTAGTACTCCCTGACCCCAAGTGTGTTACCCTAGTCACATAGAGGTACTCCCTGACCCCTAGTGAGTTATCGTTGTTCCATAGTAGTACTCCCTGACCCCAAGTGTGTTACCCTAGTCACATAGAAGTACTCCCTGACCCCAAGTGAGTTATCCTTGTTCCATAGAAGTACTCCCTGACCCCAAGTGTGTTACCCTAGTCCCATATAAGTACTCCCTGACCCAAAATGTGTTGTCCTAGCCCCTTTATATGTACTCTCTGACCGCATGTGAGTTACCCTAGACCCTTATATGTACTCCCTGACCCCAAGTGAGTTATCCTAGCCTTTATATATGTACTCTCTGACCGCAAGTGAGTAACCCTAGTCCCATATAAGTACTCCCTGACCCCAAGTGAGTTACCCTATCCCCTTTATAAGTACACCCAGGCCCCAAGTGATTTATCCTAGCCCCTTTATTAGTACTCCCAGACTCCAAGTGAGTTACCATAGCCGCTTTATATGTACTCCTATACCACAATTGAGTTACCCTAGTCCCATTGAAGTACTTCCTGACCCCAATTGAGTTACCGTAGCTCCTTTATAAGTACTCCCTGACCACAAGTGAGTTACCATATCACCTTTATAAGTACTCCCTGACCCCAAGTGTGTTACCCTAGCCCTTTAATAAGTACACCCTGGCCCCAAGTGAGTTACCCTGGTCTCATATAAGTACTCACAGACACCAAGTGAGTTACCCTAGTCCCATATAAGTACTCCTTGACCCAAAGTGAGTTACCCTAGCTCCTTTATAAGTACTCCCTGACCACAAGTGAGTTACCATATCACCTTTATAAGTACTCCCTGACCCCAAGTGAGTTATCCTAGCCCCTTTATATGTACTCTCTGACCGCAAGTGAGTTATACTAGCCCCTTTATATGTACTCTCAGACCCCAAGTGAGTTACCCTAGTCCCTAATAACTACTCCCTGACCACAAGTGAGTTACCCTAGCCCATTTATAAGTACACCCTGGCCCCAACTGTGTTATCCAGGTCCCATATAAGTACTCCCAGACACCAAGTGTGTTACCCTAGTCACATAGAAGTACTCCCTGACCCCAAGTGAGTTACCCTAGTCCCATATAAGTACTCCCAGACCCCAAGTGTGTTACCCTAGTCCCATATAAGTACTCCCTGACCCCAATTGAGTTACCCTAGTCACATAGAAGTACTCCCTGACCCCAAGTGAGTTATCATAGCCCCTTTATATGTACTCTCTCACCGCAAGTGAGTTATCCTATCCCCTTTATAAGTACTCCAAGACCCCAAGTGAGTTACCCTAGTCCAATATAAGTACTCCCAGACCCCAAGTGAGTTACCCTAGTCCCATAGAAGTACTCCCTGACCCCAAGTGTTTTACCCTAGTCACATAGAAGTACTCCCTGACCCCAAGTGAGTTATCCTAGCCCCTTTATATGTACTCTCTGACCGCAAGTGAGTTATCCTAGCCCCTTTATTTGTATTCCAAGACCCCAAGTGAGTTATCCTAGCCCCTTTATAAGTACTCCAAGACCCCAAGTGAGTTACCCTAGTCCCATATAAGTACTCCTAGACCTAAAGTGAGTTACCCTAGCCCCTTTATATGTACTCTCTGACTGCAAGTGAGTTATCCTAGCCCCTTTATAAGTACTCCAAGACCCCAAGTGAGTTACCCTAGTCCAATATAAGTACTCCCAGACCCCAAGTGAGTTACCCTAGTCCCATAGAAGTACTCCCTGACCCCAAGTGAGTTACCATATCACCTTTATAAGTACCCCCTGACCCCAAGTGAGTTACCATAGCCCCTTTATAGGTACTCCCTGACTGCAAGTGAGTTACCGTAGTCCCATAGTAGTACTCCTTGACCCAAAATGTCTTGTCCTAGCCCCTTTATATGAACTCTCTGACCGCAAGTGAGTTACCCTAGTCCTAATAAGTACTCCCTGACCCCAAGTGAGTTACCCTAGCCCCTATATAAGTACTCCATGAACCCAAGTGAGTTACTCTTGTCCCCTACAAGTACTCCCTGACCCCAAGTGAGTTACCCCAGTCCCTTATAAGTACTCCCTGACCCCAAGTGAGTTATCCTAGCCCCTTTATATGTACTCTCTGACCGCAAGTGAGTTACCCTAGTCCCATAGTAGTACTCTCTGACCCCAAGTGTGTTACCCTAGTCACATAGAAGTACTCCCTGACCCCAATTGAGTTATCCTTGTTCCATAGAAGTACTCCCTGACCCCAAGTGTGTTACCCTAGTCCCATATAAGTACTCCCTGACCCAAAATGTGTTGTCCTAGCCCCTTTATACGAACTCTCTGACCGCAAGTGAGTTACCCTAGTCCCATATAAGTACTCCCTGACCCAAAATGTGTTGTCCTAGCCCCTTTATATGAACTCTCTGACCGCAAGTGAGTTACCCTAGTCCTAATAAGTACTCCCTGACCCCAAGTGAGTTACCCTAGCCCCTATATAAGTACTCCATGACCCCAAGTGAGTTATCCTAGCCCCTTTATATGTATTCTCTGACCGCAAGTGAGTTACCCTAGTCCCATAGTAGTACTCCCTGACCCCAAGTGTGTTACCCTAGTCACATAGAAGTACTCCCTGACCCCAATTGAGTTATCCTTGTTCCATAGTAGTACTCCCTGACCCCAAGTGTGTTACCCTAGTCACATAGAAGTACTCCCTGACCCCTAGTGAGTTATCCTTGTTCCATAGTAGTACTCCCTGACCCCAAGTGTGTTACCCTAGTCACATAGAAGTACTCCCTGACCCCAAGTGAGTTATCCTTGTTCCATAGAAGTACTCCCTGACCCCAAGTGTGTTACCCTAGTCCCATATAAGTACTCCCTGACCCAAAATGTGTTGTCCTAGCCCCTTTATATGTACTCTCTGACCGCATGTGAGTTACCCTAGACCCTTATATGTACTCCCTGACCCCAAGTGAGTTATCCTAGCCTTTATATATGTACTCTCTGACCGCAAGTGTGTTATTCTAGCCCCTTTATATGTACTCCCAGACCCCAAGTGAGTTACCCTAGTCCCATATAAGTACTGCTTGACCCAAAGTGAGTTACCCTAGCCCTTTATATGTACTCTCTGACCGCAAATGAGTAACCCTAGTCCCATATAAGTACTCCCTGACCCCAAGTGAGTTACCCTATCCCCTTTATAAGTACACCCAGGCCCCAAGTGATTTATCCTAGCCCCTTTATTAGTACTCCCAGACTCCAAGTGAGTTACCATAGCCGCTTTATATGTACTCCTATACCACAAGTGAGTTACCCTAGTCCCATTGAAGTACTTCCTGACCCCAATTGAGTTACCGTAGCCCCTTTATAAGTACTCCCTGACCCCAAGTGAGTTATCCTAGCCCCTTTATATGTACTCTCTGACCGCAAGTGAGTTATACTAGCCCCTTTATATGTACTCTCAGACCGCAAGTGAGTTATACTAGCCCCTTTATATGTACTCTCAGACCCCAAGTGAGTTACCCTAGTCCCTAATAACTACTCCCTGACCACAAGTGAGTTACCCTAGCCCATTTATAAGTACACCCTGGCCCCAACTGTGTTATCCAGGTCCCATATAAGTACACCCTGGCCCCAAGTGAGTTACCCTGGTCTCATATAAGTACTCACAGACACCAAGTGAGTTACCCTAGTCCCATATAAGTACTCCTTGACCCAAAGTGAGTTACCCTAGCTCCTTTATAAGTACTCCCTGACCACAAGTGAGTTACCATATCACCTTTATAAGTACTCCCTGACCCCAAGTGAGTTATCCTAGCCCCTTTATATGTACTCTCTGACCGCAAGTGAGTTATACTAGCCCCTTTATATGTACTCTCAGACCCCAAGTGAGTTACCCTAGTCCCTAATAACTACTCCCTGACCACAAGTGAGTTATCCTAGCCCCTTTATATGTACTCTCTGACCGCAAGTGAGTTATACTAGCCCCTTTATATGTACTCTCAGACCCCAAGTGAGTTACCCTAGTCCCTAATAACTACTCCCTGACCACAAGTGAGTTACCCTAGCCCATTTATAAGTACACCCTGGCCCCAACTGTGTTATCCAGGTCCCATATAAGTACTCCCAGACCCCAAGTGTGTTACCCTAGTCCCATATAAGTACTCCCTGACCCCAATTGAGTTACCCTAGTCACATAGAAGTACTCCCTGACCCCAAGTGAGTTATCATAGCCCCTTTATATGTACTCTCTCACCGCAAGTGAGTTATCCTATCCCCTTTATAAGTACTCCAAGACCCCAAGTGAGTTACCCTAGTCCAATATAAGTACTCTGAGACCCCAAGTGAGTTACCCTAGTCCCATAGAAGTACTCCCTGACCCCAAGTGTTTTACCCTATTCACATAGAAGTACTCCCTGACCCCAAGTGAGTTATCCTAGCCCCTTTATATGTACTCTCTGACCGCCTGTGAGTTATCCTAGCCCCTTTATTTGTATTCCAAGACCCCAAGTGAGTTATCCTAGCCCCTTTATAAGTACTCCAAGACCCCAAGTGAGTTACCCTAGTCCCATATAAGTACTCCTAGACCTAAAGTGAGTTACCCTAGCCCCTTTATATGTACTCTCTGACTGCAAGTGAGTTATCCTAGCCCCTTTATAAGTACTCCAAGACCCCAAGTGAGTTACCCTAGTCCAATATAAGTACTCCCAGACCCCAAGTGAGTTACCCTAGTCCCATAGAAGTACTCCCTGACCCCAAGTGAGTTACCATATCACCTTTATAAGTACCCCCCTGACCCCAAGTGAGTTACCATAGCCCCTTTATAGGTACTCCCTGACTGCAAGTGAGTTACCGTAGTCCCATAGTAGTACTCCTTGACCCAAAGTGAGTTACCCTAGCCCCTTTATAAGTACTCCCTGACCCCAAGTGAGTTACCCTAGTCCCATATATGTACTCCCAGACCCTAAGTTAGTTACCCTAGTCCCATAGAAGTACTCCCTGACCCCAAGTGTGTTACCCTAGTCACATAGAAGTACTCCCTGACCCAAAATGTCTTGTCCTAGCCCCTTTATATGAACTCTCTGACCGCAAGTGAGTTACCCTAGTCCTAATAAGTACTCCCTGACCCCAAGTGAGTTACCCTAGCCCCTATATAAGTACTCCATGAACCCAAGTGAGTTACTCTTGTCCCCTAGAAGTACTCCCTGACCCCAAGTGAGTTACCCCAGTCCCTAATAAGTACTCCCTGACCCCAAGTGAGTTACCATAACACCTTTATAAGTACACCCTGACCCCAAGTGAGTTATCCTAGCCCCTTTATATGTACTCTCTGACCGCAAGTGAGTTACCCTAGTCCCATAGTAGTACTCCCTGACCCCAAGTGTGTTACCCTAGTCACATAGAAGTACTCCCTGACCCCAAGTGAGTTATCCTTGTTCCATAGTAGTACTCCCTGACCCCAAGTGTGTTACCCTAGTCACATAGAAGTACTCCCTGACCCCAAGTGAGTTATCCTTGTTCCATAGAAGTACTCCCTGACCCCAAGTGTGTTACCCTAGTCCCATATAAGTACTCCCTGACCCAAAATGTGTTGTCCTAGCCCCTTTATATGTACTCTCTGACCGCATGTGAGTTACCCTAGACCCTTATATGTACTCCCTGACCCCAAGTGAGTTATCCTAGCCTTTATATATGTACTCTCTGACCGCAAGTGAGTTATTCTAGCCCCTTTATATGTACTCCCAGACCCCAAGTGAGTTACCCTAGTCCCATATAAGTACTGCTTGACCCAAAGTGAGTTACCCTAGCCCTTTATATGTACTCTCTGACCGCAAGTGAGTAACCCTAGTCCCATATAAGTACTCCCTGACCCCAAGTGAGTTACCCTATCCCCTTTATAAGTACACCCAGGCCCCAAGTGATTTATCCTAGCCCCTTTATTAGTACTCCCAGACTCCAAGTGAGTTACCATAGCCGCTTTATATGTACTCCTATACCACAAGTGAGTTACCCTAGTCCCATTGAAGTACTTCCTGACCCCAATTGAGTTACCGTAGCCCCTTTATAAGTACTCCCTGACCCCAAGTGAGTTATCCTAGCCCCTTTATATGTACTCTCTGACCGCAAGTGAGTTATACTAGCCCCTTTATATGTACTCTCAGACCGCAAGTGAGTTATACTAGCCCCTTTATATGTACTCTCAGACCCCAAGTGAGTTACCCTAGTCCCTAATAACTACTCCCTGACCACAAGTGAGTTACCCTAGCCCATTTATAAGTACACCCTGGCCCCAACTGTGTTATCCAGGTCCCATATAAGTACACCCTGGCCCCAAGTGAGTTACCCTGGTCTCATATAAGTACTCACAGACACCAAGTGAGTTACCCTAGTCCCATATAAGTACTCCTTGACCCAAAGTGAGTTACCCTAGCTCCTTTATAAGTACTCCCTGACCACAAGTGAGTTACCATATCACCTTTATAAGTACTCCCTGACCCCAAGTGAGTTATCCTAGCCCCTTTATATGTACTCTCTGACCGCAAGTGAGTTATACTAGCCCCTTTATATGTACTCTCAGACCCCAAGTGAGTTACCCTAGTCCCTAATAACTACTCCCTGACCACAAGTGAGTTACTCTAGCCCATTTATAAGTACACCCTGGCCCCAACTGTGTTATCCAGGTCCCATATAAGTACTCCCAGACACCAAGTGTGTTACCCTAGTCACATAGAAGTACTCCCTGACCCCAAGTGAGTTACCCTAGTCCCATATAAGTACTCCCAGACCCCAAGTGTGTTACCCTAGTCCCATATAAGTACTCCCTGACCCCAATTGAGTTACCCTAGTCACATAGAAGTACTCCCTGACCCCAAGTGAGTTATCATAGCCCCTTTATATGTACTCTCTCACCGCAAGTGAGTTATCCTATCCCCTTTATAAGTACTCCAAGACCCCAAGTGAGTTACCCTAGTCCAATATAAGTACTCCCAGACCCCAAGTGAGTTACCCTAGTCCCATAGAAGTACTCCCTGACCCCAAGTGTTTTACCCTATTCACATAGAAGTACTCCCTGACCCCAAGTGAGTTATCCTAGCCCCTTTATATGTACTCTCTGACCGCCTGTGAGTTATCCTAGCCCCTTTATTTGTATTCCAAGACCCCAAGTGAGTTATCCTAGCCCCTTTATAAGTACTCCAAGACCCCAAGTGAGTTACCCTAGTCCAATATAAGTACTCCCAGACCCCAAGTGAGTTACCCTAGTCCCATAGAAGTACTCCCTGACCCCAAGTGAGTTACCATATCACCTTTATAAGTACCCCCTGACCCCAAGTGAGTTACCATAGCCCCTTTATAGGTACTCCCTGACTGCAAGTGAGTTACCGTAGTCCCATAGTAGTACTCCTTGACCCAAAGTGAGTTACCCTAGCCCCTTTATAAGTACTCCCTGACCCCAAGTGAGTTACCCTAGTCCCATATATGTACTCCCAGACCCTAAGTTAGTTACCCTAGTCCCATAGAAGTACTCCCTGACCCCAAGTGTGTTACCCTAGTCACATAGAAGTACTCCCTGACCCAAAATGTCTTGTCCTAGCCCCTTTATATGAACTCTCTGACCGCAAGTGAGTTACCCTAGTCCTAATAAGTACTCCCTGACCCCAAGTGAGTTACCCTAGCCCCTATATAAGTACTCCATGAACCCAAGTGAGTTACTCTTGTCCCCTAGAAGTACTCCCTGACCCCAAGTGAGTTACCCCAGTCCCTTATAAGTACTCCCTGACCCCAAGTGAGTTACCATAACACCTTTATAAGTACTCCCTGACCCCAAGTGAGTTATCCTAGCCCCTTTATATGTACTCTCTGACCGCAAGTGAGTTACCCTAGTCCCATATAAGTACTCCCTGACCCAAAATGTGTTGTCCTAGCCCCTTTATATGAACTCTCTGACCGCAAGTGAGTTACCCTAGTCCTAATAAGTACTCCCTGACCCCAAGTGAGTTACCCTAGCCCCTATATAAGTACTCCATGACCCCAAGTGAGTTATCCTAGCCCCTTTATATATACTCTCTGACCGCAAGTGAGTTACCCTAGTCCCATAGTAGTACTCCCTGACCCCAAGTGTGTTACCCTAGTCACATAGAAGTACTCCCTGACCCCAATTGAGTTATCCTTGTTCCATAGTAGTACTCCCTGACCCCAAGTGTGTTACCCTAGTCACATAGAAGTACTTCCTGACCCCTAGTGAGTTATCCTTGTTCCATAGTAGTACTCCCTGACCCCAAGTGTGTTACCCTAGTCACATAGAAGTACTCCCTGACCCCAAGTGAGTTATCCTTGTTCCATAGAAGTACTCCCTGACCCCAAGTGTGTTACCCTAGTCCCATATAAGTACTCCCTGACCCAAAATGTGTTGTCCTAGCCCCTTTATATGTACTCTCTGACCGCATGTGAGTTACCCTAGACCCTTATATGTACTCCCTGACCCCAAGTGAGTTATCCTAGCCTTTATATATGTACTCTCTGACCGCAAGTGAGTTATTCTAGCCCCTTTATATGTACTCCCAGACCCCAAGTGAGTTACCCTAGTCCCATATAAGTACTGCTTGACCCAAAGTGAGTTACCCTAGCCCTTTATATGTACTCTCTGACCGCAAGTGAGTAACCCTAGTCCCATATAAGTACTCCCTGACCCCAAGTGAGTTACCCTATCCCCTTTATAAGTACACCCAGGCCCCAAGTGATTTATCCTAGCCCCTTTATTAGTACTCCCAGACTCCAAGTGAGTTACCATAGCCGCTTTATATGTACTCCTATACCACAAGTGAGTTACCCTAGTCCCATTGAAGTACTTCCTGACCCCAATTGAGTTACCGTAGCCCCTTTATAAGTACTCCCTGACCCCAAGTGAGTTATCCTAGCCCCTTTATATGTACTCTCTGACCGCAAGTGAGTTATACTAGCCCCTTTATATGTACTCTCAGACCGCAAGTGAGTTATACTAGCCCCTTTATATGTACTCTCAGACCCCAAGTGAGTTACCCTAGTCCCTAATAACTACTCCCTGACCACAAGTGAGTTACCCTAGCCCATTTATAAGTACACCCTGGCCCCAACTGTGTTATCCAGGTCCCATATAAGTACACCCTGGCCCCAAGTGAGTTACCCTGGTCTCATATAAGTACTCACAGACACCAAGTGAGTTACCCTAGTCCCATATAAGTACTCCTTGACCCAAAGTGAGTTACCCTAGCTCCTTTATAAGTACTCCCTGACCACAAGTGAGTTACCATATCACCTTTATAAGTACTCCCTGACCCCAAGTGAGTTATCCTAGCCCCTTTATATGTACTCTCTGACCGCAAGTGAGTTATACTAGCCCCTTTATATGTACTCTCAGACCCCAAGTGAGTTACCCTAGTCCCTAATAACTACTCCCTGACCACAAGTGAGTTACCCTAGCCCATTTATAAGTACACCCTGGCCCCAACTGTGTTATCCAGGTCCCATATAAGTACTCCCAGACACCAAGTGTGTTACCCTAGTCACATAGAAGTACTCCCTGACCCCAAGTGAGTTACCCTAGTCCCATATAAGTACTCCCAGACCCCAAGTGTGTTACCCTAGTCCCATATAAGTACTCCCTGACCCCAATTGAGTTACCCTAGTCACATAGAAGTACTCCCTGACCCCAAGTGAGTTATCATAGCCCCTTTATATGTACTCTCTCACCGCAAGTGAGTTATCCTATCCCCTTTATAAGTACTCCAAGACCCCAAGTGAGTTACCCTAGTCCAATATAAGTACTCCCAGACCCCAAGTGAGTTACCCTAGTCCCATAGAAGTACTCCCTGACCCCAAGTGTTTTACCCTATTCACATAGAAGTACTCCCTGACCCCAAGTGAGTTATCCTAGCCCCTTTATATGTACTCTCTGACCGCCTGTGAGTTATCCTAGCCCCTTTATTTGTATTCCAAGACCCCAAGTGAGTTATCCTAGCCCCTTTATAAGTACTCCAAGACCCCAAGTGAGTTACCCTAGTCCCATATAAGTACTCCTAGACCTAAAGTGAGTTACCCTAGCCCCTTTATATGTACTCTCTGACTGCAAGTGAGTTATCCTAGCCCCTTTATAAGTACTCCAAGACCCCAAGTGAGTTACCCTAGTCCAATATAAGTACTCCCAGACCCCAAGTGAGTTACCCTAATCCCATAGAAGTACTCCCTGACCCCAAGTGAGTTACCATATCACCTTTATAAGTACCCCCTGACCCCAAGTGAGTTACCATAGCCCCTTTATAGGTACTCCCTGACTGCAAGTGAGTTACCGTAGTCCCATAGTAGTACTCCTTGACCCAAAGTGAGTTACCCTAGCCCCTTTATAAGTACTCCCTGACCCCAAGTGAGTTACCCTAGTCCCATATATGTACTCCCAGACCCTAAGTTAGTTACCCTAGTCCCATAGAAGTACTCCCTGACCCCAAGTGTGTTACCCTAGTCACATAGAAGTACTCCCTGACCCAAAATGTCTTGTCCTAGCCCCTTTATATGAACTCTCTGACCGCAAGTGAGTTACCCTAGTCCTAATAAGTACTCCCTGACCCCAAGTGAGTTACCCTAGCCCCTATATAAGTACTCCATGAACCCAAGTGAGTTACTCTTGTCCCCTAGAAGTACTCCCTGACCCCAAGTGAGTTACCCCAGTCCCTTATAAGTACTCCCTGACCCCAAGTGAGTTACCATAACACCTTTATAAGTACTCCCTGACCCCAAGTGAGTTATCCTAGCCCCTTTATATGTACTCTCTGACCGCAAGTGAGTTACCCTAGTCCCATAGTAGTACTCCCTGACCCCAAGTGTGTTACCCTAGTCACATAGAAGTACTCCCTGACCCCAAGTGAGTTATCCTTGTTCCATAGTAGTACTCCCTGACCCCAAGTGTGTTACCCTAGTCACATAGAAGTACTCCCTGACCCCAAGTGAGTTATCCTTGTTCCATAGAAGTACTCCCTGACCCCAAGTGTGTTACCCTAGTCCCATATAAGTACTCCCTGACCCAAAATGTGTTGTCCTAGCCCCTTTATATGTACTCTCTGACCGCATGTGGGTTACCCTAGTCCTAATAAGTACTCCCTGACCCCAAGTGAGTTACCCTAGCCCCTATATAAGTACTCCATGAACCCAAGTGAGTTACTCTTGTCCCCTAGAAGTACTCCCTGACCCCAAGTGAGTTACCCCAGTCCCTTATAAGTACTCCCTGACCCCAAGTGAGTTACCATAACACCTTTATAAGTACTCCCTGACCCCAAGTGAGTTATCCTAGCCCCTTTATATGTACTCTCTGACCGCAAGTGAGTTACCCTAGTCCCATAGTAGTACTCCCTGACCCCAAGTGTGTTACCCTAGTCACATAGAAGTACTCCCTGACCCCAAGTTAGTTATCCTTGTTCCATAGAAGTACTCCCTGACCCCAAGTGTGTTACCCTAGTCCCATATAAGTACTCCCTGACCCAAAATGTGTTGTCCTAGCCCCTTTATACGAACTCTCTGACCGCAAGTGAGTTACCCTAGTCCCATACAAGCACTCCCTGATCCCAAGTAAGTTACCCTAGTCACATAGAAGTACTCCATGAGCCCAAGTGAGTTATCCTAGCCCCTTTATATGTACTCTCTGACCGCAAGTGAGTTACCCTAGCCCCTATATAAGTACTCCCTGACCCCAAGTGAGTTACCCTAGTCCCCTAGAAGTACTCCCTGACCCCAAGTAAGTTACCCTAGTCACATAGAAGTACTCCTTGACCCCAAGTGAGTTATCCTAGCCCCTTTATATGTACTCTCTGACCGCAAGTGAGTTACCCTAGTCCCATATAAGTACTCGCTGACCCCAAGTGTGTTACCCTAGCCCCTATATATGTACTCCCTGATCCCAAGTGAGTTACCCTAGTCCCATAGAAGTACTCCCTAACCCCAAGTGAGTTACCCTAGTCACATAGAAGTACTCCCTGACCCCAAGTGAGTTACCCTAGTCCAATATAAGTACTCCCTGACCCCAAGTGAGTTAACATATCCCCTTTATAAGTACTCCCTGACCCCAAGTGAGTTATCCTAGCCCCTTTATATGCACTCTCTGACCGCAAGAGAGTTATTCAAACCCCTTTATAAGTACTCCCTGACACCAAGTGAGTTATCCTAGCCTTTATATATGTACTCTCTGACCGCAAGTGAGTTATCATAGCCCCTATATATGTACTCCCTGACCCCAAGTGAGTTACCCTAGTCCCATAGAAGTACTCCCTGACCCCAAGTGAGTTACCCTAGTCACATAGAAGTACTCCCTGACCCCAAGTGAGTTACCATAGCCGCTTTATATGTACTCCCAGACCCCAAGTGAGTTACCCTAGTCCCATATAAGTACTGCTTGACCCAAAGTGAGTTACCCTAGCCCTTTATATGTACTCTCTGACCGCAAGTGAGTAACCCTAGTCCCATATAAGTACTCCCTGACCCCAAGTGAGTTACCCTATCCCCTTTATAAGTACAACCCAGGCCCCAAGTGATTTATCCTAGCCCCTTTATTAGTACTCCCAGACTCCAAGTGAGTTACCATAGCCGCTTTATATGTACTCCTATACCACAAGTGAGTTACCCTAGTCCCATTGAAGTACTTCCTGACCCCAATTGAGTTACCGTAGCCCCTTTATAAGTACTCCCTGACCCCAAGTGAGTTATCCTAGCCCCTTTATATGTACTCTCTGACCGCAAGTGAGTTATACTAGCCCCTTTATATGTACTCTCAGACCGCAAGTGAGTTATACTAGTCCCATATATGTACTCCCAGACCCTAAGTGAGTTACCCTAGTCCCATAGAAGTACTCCCTGACCCCAAGTGTGTTACCCTAGTCACATAGAAGTACTCCCTGACCCAAAATGTCTTGTCCTAGCCCCTTTATATGAACTCTCTGACCGCAAGTGAGTTACCCTAGTCCTAATAAGTACTCCCTGACCCCAAGTGAGTTACCCTAGCCCCTATATAAGTACTCCATGAACCCAAGTGAGTTACTCTTGTCCCCTAGAAGTACTCCCTGACCCCAAGTGAGTTACCCCAGTCCCTTATAAGTACTCCCTGACCCCAAGTGAGTTACCATAACACCTTTATAAGTACTCCCTGACCCCAAGTGAGTTATCCTAGCCCCTTTATATGTACTCTCTGACCGCAAGTGAGTTACCCTAGTCCCATAGTAGTACTCCCTGACCCCAAGTGTGTTACCCTAGTCACATAGAAGTACTCCCTGACCCCAAGTGAGTTATCCTTGTTCCATAGTAGTACTCCCTGACCCCAAGTGTGTTACCCTAGTCACATAGAAGTACTCCCTGACCCCAAGTTAGTTATCCTTGTTCCATAGAAGTACTCCCTGACCCCAAGTGTGTTACCCTAGTCCCATATAAGTACTCCCTGACCCAAAATGTGTTGTCCTAGCCCCTTTATACGAACTCTCTGACCGCAAGTGAGTTACCCTAGTCCCATACAAGCACTCCCTGATCCCAAGTAAGTTACCCTAGTCACATAGAAGTACTCCATGAGCCCAAGTGAGTTATCCTAGCCCCTTTATATGTACTCTCTGACCGCAAGTGAGTTACCCTAGCCCCTATATAAGTACTCCCCTGACCCCAAGTAAGTTACCCTAGTCACATAGAAGTACTCCTTGACCCCAAGTGAGTTATCCTAGCCCCTTTATATGTACTCTCTGACCGCAAGTGAGTTACCCTAGTCCCATATAAGTACTCGCTGACCCCAAGTGTGTTACCCTAGCCCCTATATATGTACTCCCTGATCCCAAGTGAGTTACCCTAGTCCCATAGAAGTACTCCCTAACCCCAAGTGAGTTACCCTAGTCACATAGAAGTACTCCCTGACCCCCAAGTGAGTTACCCTAGTCCAATATAAGTACTCCCTGACCCCAAGTGAGTTAACATATCCCCTTTATAAGTACTCCCTGACCCCAAGTGAGTTATCCTAGCCCCTTTATATGCACTCTCTGACCGCAAGAGAGTTATTCAAACCCCTTTATAAGTACTCCCTGACACCAAGTGAGTTATCCTAGCCTTTATATATGTACTCTCTGACCGCAAGTGAGTTATCATAGCCCCTATATATGTACTCCCTGACCCCAAGTGAGTTACCCTAGTCCCATAGAAGTACTCCCTGACCCCAAGTGAGTTACCCTAGTCACATAGAAGTACTCCCTGACCCCAAGTGAGTTACCCTAGTCTAATATAAGTACTCCGCTGACCCCCAAGTGTGTTACCCTAGCCCCTATATATGTACTCCCTGACTCCAAGTGAGTTACCCTAGTCCCATAGAAGTACTCCCTGACCCCAAGTGAGTTACCCTAGTCACATAGAAGTACTCCCTGACCCCCAAGTGAGTTACCATAGCCGCTTTATATGTACTCCCATACCCCAAGTGAGTTACCATAGCCGCTTTATATGTACTCCCATACCCCAAGTGAGTTACCGTAGCCCCTTTATAAGTACTCCCTGACCCCAAGTGTGTTACCCTAGCCCTTTAATAAGTACACCCTGGCCCCAAGTGAGTTACCCTGGTCTCATATAAGTACTCACCGACACCAAGTGAGTTACCCTAGTCCCATATAAGTACTTCCCCTGACCCCAAGTGAGTTACCGTAGCCCCTTTATAAGTACACCCTGGCCCCAAGCGAGTTACCCTGGTCCCATATAAGTACTCCCAGACACCAAGTGAGTTAGCCTAGTCCAATATAAGTACTCCTTGACCCAAAGTGAGTTACCCTAGCCCCTTTATAAGTACTCCCAGACTCCAAGTGAGTTACCATAGCCGCTTTATATGTACTCCTATACCCCAAGTGAGTTACCCTAGTCCCATTGAAGTACTACCTGACCCCCCAAGGGAGTTACCGTAGCCCCTTTATAAGTACTCCCCTGACCCCAAGTGAGTTACCATATCAACTTTATAAGTACTCCCTGACCCCAAGTGAGTTATCCTAGCCCCTTTATATGTACTCTCTGACCGCAAGTGATTTATCCTTGTTCCATAGAAGTACTCCCTGACCCCAAGTGTGTTACCCTAGCCCCTATATAAGTACTCCATGACCCCAAGTGAGTTACTCTTGTCCCCTAGAAGTACTCGCTGACCCCAAGTGAGTTACCATATTCACCTTTATAAGTACTCCCTGACCCCAAGTGAGTTATCCTAGCCCCTTTATATGTACTCTCTGACCGCAAGTGAGTTACCCTAGTCCCATAGTAGTACTCCCTGACCCCAAGTGTGTTACCCTAGTCACATAGAAGTACTCCCTGACCCCAATTGAGTTATCCTTGTTCCATAGTAGTACTCCCTGACCCCAAGTGTGTTACCCTAGTCACATAGAAGTACTCCCTGACCCCAAGTGAGTTATCCTTGTTCCATAGAAGTACTCCCTGACCCCAAGTGTGTTACCCTAGTCCCATATAAGTACTCCCTGACCCAAAATGGGTTGTCCTAGCCCCTTTATACGAACTCTCTGACCGCAAGTGAGTTACCCTAGTCCCATACAAGCACTCCCTGATCCCAAGTAAGTTACCCTAGTCACATAGAAGTACTCCATGACCCCAAGTGAGTTATCCTAGCCCCTTTATATGTACTCTCTGACCGCAAGTGAGTTACCCTAGCCCCTATATAAGTACTCCCTGACCCCAAGTGAGTTACCCTAGTCCCCTAGAAGTACTCCCTGACCCCAAGTAAGTTACCCTAGTCACATAGAAGTACTCCTTGACCCCAAGTGAGTTATCCTAGCCCCTTTATATGTACTCTCTGACCGCAAGTGAGTTACCCTAGTCCCATATAAGTACTCGCTGACCCCAAGTGCGTTACCCTAGCCCCTATATATGTACTCCCCTGATCCCAAGTGAGTTACCCTAGTCCCATAGAAGTACTCCCTAACCCCAAGTGAGTTACCCTAGTCACATAGAAGTACTCCCTGACCCCAAGTGAGTTACCCTAGTCCAATATAAGTACTCCCTGACCCCAAGTGAGTTAACATATCCCCTTTATAAGTACTCCCTGACCCCAACTGAGTTACCATAGCCCCTTTATAAGTACTCCCAGACCCCAAGTGAGTTATCCTAGCCCCTTTATATGCACTCTCTGACCGCAAGAGAGTTATTCAAACCCCTTTATAAGTACTCCCTGACACCAAGTGAGTTATCCTAGCCCTTATATATGTACTCTCTGACCGCAAGTGAGTTATCATAGCCCCTATATATGTACTCCCTGACCCCAAGTGAGTTACCCTAGTCCCATAGAAGTACTCCCTGACCCCAAGTGAGTTACCCTAGTCACATAGAAGTACTCCCTGACCCCCAAGTGAGTTACCCTAGTCCAATATAAGTACTCGCTGACCCCAAGTGTGTTACCCTAGCCCCTATATATGTACTCCCTGACTCCAAGTGAGTTACCCTAGTCCCATAGAAGTACTCCCTGACCCCAAGTGAGTTACCCTAGTCACATAGAAGTACTCCCTGACCCCAAGTGAGTTACCATAGCCGCTTTATATGTACTCCCATACCCCAAGTGAGTTACCCTAGTCCCATTGAAGTACTACCTGACCCCCAAGGGAGTTACCGTAGCCCCTTTATAAGTACTCCCTGACCCCAAGTGTGTTACCCTAGCCCTTTAATAAGTACACCCCTGGCCCCAAGTGAGTTACCCTGGTCTCATATAAGTACTCACCGACACCAAGTGAGTTACCCTAGTCCCATATAAGTACTCCCTGACCCCAAGTGAGTTACCGTAGCCCCTTTATAAGTACACCCTGGCCCCAAGCGAGTTACCCTGGTCCCATATAAGTACTCCCAGACACCAAGTGAGTTAGCCTAGTCCAATATAAGTACTCCTTGACCCAAAGTGAGTTACCCTAGCCCCTTTATAAGTACTCCCAGACTCCAAGTGAGTTACCATAGCCGCTTTATATGTACTCCCCATACCCCAAGTGAGTTACCCTAGTCCCATTGAAGTACTACCTGACCCCCAAGGGAGTTACCGTAGCCCCTTTATAAGTACTCCCCTGACCCCAAGTGTGTTACCCTAACCCTATAATAAGTACACCCTGGCCCCAAGTGAGTTACCCTGGTCTCATATAAGTACTCACAGACACCAAGTGAGTTACCCTAGTCCCATATAAGTACTCCCTGACCCAAGTGAGTTACCGTAGCCCCTTTATAAGTACTCCCTGACCCCAAGTGAGTTACCATATCAACTTTATAAGTACTCCCTGACCCCAAGTGAGTTATCCTAGCCCCTTTATATGTACTCTCTGACCGCAAGTGAGTTATCCTTGTTCCACAGAAGTACTCCCTGACCCCAAGTGTGTTACCCTAGTCCCATATAAGTACTCCCCTGACCCAAAATGTGTTGTCCTAGCCCCTTTATACGAACTCTCTGACCGCAAGTGAGTTACCCTAGTCCCATAAAAGTACTCCCTGACCCAAAATGTGTTGTCCTAGCCCCTTTATATGAACTCTCTGACCGCAAGTGAGTTACCCTAGTACTAATAAGTACTCCCTGACCCCAAGTGAGTTACCCTAGCCCCTATATAAGTACTCCATGACCCCAAGTGAGTTACTCTTGTCCCCTAGAAGTACTCCCTGACCCCAAGTGAGTTACCCCAGTCCCTTATAAGTACTCCCTGACCCCAAGTGAGTTACCATATCACCTTTATAAGTACTCCCTGACCCCAAATGAGTTATCCTGGCCCCTTTATATGTACTCTCTGACCGCAAGTGAGTTACCCTAGTCCCATAGTAGTACTCCCTGACCCCAAGTGTGTTACCCTAGTCACATAGAAGTACTCCCTGACCCCAATTGAGTTATCCTTGTTCCATAGTAGTACTCCCTGACCCCAAGTGTGTTACCCTAGTCACATAGAGGTACTCCCTGACCCCTAGTGAGTTATCGTTGTTCCATAGTAGTACTCCCTGACCCCAAGTGTGTTACCCTAGTCACATAGAAGTACTCCCTGACCCCAAGTGAGTTATCCTTGTTCCATAGAAGTACTCCCCTGACCCCAAGTGTGTTACCCTAGTCCCATATAAGTACTCCCTGACCCAAAATGTGTTGTCCTAGCCCCCTTTATATGTACTCTCTGACCGCATGTGAGTTACCCTAGACCCTTATATGTACTCCCTGACCCCAAGTGAGTTATCCTAGCCTTTATATATGTACTCTCTGACCGCAAGTGAGTTACCCTAGCCCTTTATATGTACTCTCTGACCGCAAGTGAGTAACCCTAGTCCCATATAAGTACTCCCTGACCCCAAGTGAGTTACCCTATCCCCTTTATAAGTACACCCAGGCCCCAAGTGATTTATCCTAGCCCCTTTATTAGTACTCCCAGACTCCAAGTGAGTTACCATAGCCGCTTTATATGTACTCCTATACCACAATTGAGTTACCCTAGTCCCATTGAAGTACTTCCTGACCCCAATTGAGTTACCGTAGCTCCTTTATAAGTACTCCCTGACCACAAGTGAGTTACCATATCACCTTTATAAGTACTCCCTGACCCCAAGTGTGTTACCCTAGCCCTTTAATAAGTACAACCCTGGCCCCAAGTGAGTTACCCTGGTCTCATATAAGTACTCACAGACACCAAGTGAGTTACCCTAGTCCCATATAAGTACTCCTTGACCCAAAGTGAGTTACCCTAGCTCCTTTATAAGTACTCCCTGACCACAAGTGAGTTCCATATCACCTTTATAAGTACTCCCTGACCCCAAGTGAGTTATCCTAGCCCCTTTATATGTACTCTCTGACCGCAAGTGAGTTACCCTAGTCCCATAGTAGTACTCCCTGACCCCAAGTGTGTTACCCTAGTCACATAGAAGTACTCCCTGACCCCAAGTGAGTTATCCTTGTTCCATAGTAGTACTCCCTGACCCCAAGTGTTTTACCCTAGTCACATAGAAGTACTCCCTGACCCCAAGTGAGTAATCCTTGTTCCATAGAAGTACTCCCTGAACCCAAGTGTGTTACCCTAGTCCCATATAAGTACTCCCTGACCCAAAATGTGTTGTCCTAGCTCCTGTATATGAACTCACTGACCGCAAGTGAGTTACCCTAGTCCCTTATATGTACTCCCTGACCCCAAGTGAGTTATCCTAGCCTTTATATATGTACTCTCTGACCGCAAGTGAGTTATCCTAGCCCCTTTATATGTACTCCCAGACCCCAAGTGAGTTACCCCAGTCCCATATAAGTACTGCTTGACCCAAAGTGAGTTACCCTAGTCCCATAGAATTACTCCCTGACCCCAAGTGAGTTACCGTAGCCCCTTTATAAGTACTCCCTGACCCCAAGTGAGTTATCCTAGCCCCTTTATATGTACTCTCTGACCGCAAGTGAGTTATCCTTGTTCCATAGAAGTACTCCCTGACCCCAAGTGTGTTACCCTAGTCCCATATAAGTACTCCCTGACCCAAAATGTGTTGTCCTAGCCCCTTTATACGAACTCTCTGACCGCAAGTGAGTTACCCTAGTCCCATATAAGTACTCCCTGACCCAAAATGTGTTGTCCTAGCCCCTTTATATGAACTCTCTGACCGCAAGTGAGTTACCCTAGTCCTAATAAGTACTCCCTGACCCCAAGTGAGTTACCCTAGCCCCTATATAAGTACTCCATGACCCCAAGTGAGTTACTCTTGTCTCCTAGAAGTACTCCCTGACCCCAAGTGAGTTACCCCAGTCCCTTATAAGTACTCCCTGACCCCAAGTGAGTTACCATATCACCTTTATAAGTACTCCCTGACCCCAAGTGAGTTATCCTAGCCCCTTTATATGTACTCTCTGACCGCAAGTGAGTTACCCTAGTCCCATAGTAGTACTCCCTGACCCCAAGTGTGTTACCCTAGTCACATAGAAGTACTCCCTGACCCCAAGTGAGTTATCCTTGTTCCATAGTAGTACTCCCTGACCACAAGTGTGTTACCCTAGTCACATAGAAGTACTCCCTGACCCCAAGTGAGTTATCCTTGTTCCATAGAAGTACTCCCTGACCCCAAGTGTGTTACCCTAGTCCCATATAAGTACTCCCCTGACCCAAAATGTGTTGTCCTAGCCCCTTTATACGAACTCTCTGACCGCAAGTGAGTTACCCTAGTCCCATATAAGTACTCCCTGATCCAAAATGTGTTGTCCTAGCCCACTATATGAACTCTCTGACCGCAAGTGAGTTACCCTAGTCCTAATAAGTACTCCCTGACCCCAAGTGAGTTACCCTAGCCCCTATATAAGTACTCCCTGACCCCAAGTGAGTTACCCTAGTCCCCTAGAAGTACTCCCTGACCCCAATTGAGTTATCCTAGCCCCTTTATATGTACTCTCTGACCGCAAGTGAGTTACCCTAGTCCCATATAAGTACTCCCTGACCCCAAGTGTGTTACCCTAGCCCCTATATATGTACTCCCTGACCCCAAGTGAGTTACCCTAGTCCAATAGAAGTACTCCCTGACCCCAAGTGAGTTACCCTAGTCACATAGAAGTACTCCCTGACCCCAAGTGAGTTACCATAGCCCCTTTGTAAGTACTCCCTGACCGCAAGTGAGTTACCGTGGTCCCACAGTAGTACTCCCTGACCTCAAGTGAGTTATCCTAGCCCCTTTATATGTACTCTCTGACCGCAAGTGAGTTACCCTAGTCCAATATAAGTACTCCCTGACCCCAAGTGAGTTACCATAGCCCCTTTATAAGTACTCCCTGACCCCAACTGAGTTACCATAGCCCCTTTATAAGTACTCCCTGACCCCAAGTGAGTTATCCTAGCCCCTTTATATGCACTCTCTGACCGCAAGTGAGTTATTCAAACCCCTTTATAAGTACTCCCTGACCCCAAGTGAGTTACCCTAGCCCCTATATAAGTACTCCCTGACCACAAGTGAGTTACCCTAGTCCCCTAGAAGTACTCCCTGACCCCAAGTGAGTTATCCTAGCCCCTTTATATGTACTCTCTGACCGCAAGTGAGTTACCATAGTCCCATATAAGTACTCCCTGACCCCAAGTGTGTTACCCTAGCCCCTATATATGTACTTCCTGACCCCAAGTGAGTTACCCTAGTCCCATAGAAGTACTCCCTGACCCCAAGTGAGTTACCCTAGTCACATAGAAGTACTCCCTGACCCCAACTGAGTTACCATAGCCCCTTTATAAGTACTCCCTGACCCCAAGTGAGTTATCCTAGCCCCTTTATATGCACTCTCTGATCGCAAGTGAGTTATTCAAACCCCTTTATAAGTACTCCCTGACCCTTAGTGTGTTACCCTAGTCTCATATAAGTACTCCCTGAACCCAAGTGTGTTACCATAGCCCCTTTATATGTACCCCCCTGACCCCCAAATGTGTTACCTTAGTCCCATAAATGTACTCCCTGACCCCAAGTTAGTTATCCTAGCCCCTTTATATGTACACTCTGACCGCATGTGAGTTACCCTAGTCCCTTATATGTACTCCCTGACCCCAAGTGAGTTATCCTAGCATTTATATATGTACTCCCTGACCTCAAGTGAGTTATCCTAGCCCCTTTATATGTACTCTCTGACCGCAAGTGAGTTACCCTAGTCCAATATAAGTACTCCCTGACCCCAAGTGAGTTACCCTAGCCCCTATATAAGTACTCCCTGACCCCAAGTGAGTTACCCTAGTCCCTTATAACTACTCCCTGACCCCAAGTGAGTTACCATATCACCTTTATACGTACTCCCTGACCCCAAGTGAGTTATCCTAGCCCCTTTATATGTACTCTCTGACCGCAAGTGAGTTACCCTAGTCCCATAGTAGTACTCCCTGACCCCAAGTGTGTTACCCTAGTCACATAGAAGTACTCCCTGACCCCAAGTGAGTTATCCTTGTTCCATAGTAGTACTCCCTGACCCCAAGTGTGTTACCCTAGTCACATAGAAGTACTCCCTGACCCCAAGTGAGTTATCCTTGTTCCATAGAAGTACTCCCTGACCCCAAGTGAGTTACCCTAGTCCCCTAGAAGTACTCCCTGACCCCAATTGAGTTATCCTAGCCCCTTTATATGTACTCTCTGACCGCAAGTGAGTTACCCTAGTCCCATATAAGTACTCCCTGACCCCAAGTGTGTTACCCTAGCCCCTATATATGTACTCCCTGACCCCAAGTGAGTTACCCTAGTCCCATAGAAGTACTCCCTGACCCCAAGTGAGTTACCCTAGTCACATAGAAGTACTCCCTGACCCCAAGTGAGTTACCATAGCCCCTTTGTAAGTACTCCCTGACCGCAAGTGAGTTACCGTGGTCCCACAGTAGTACTCCCTGACCTCAAGTGAGTTATCCTAGCCCCTTTATATGTACTCTCTGACCGCAAGTGAGTTACCCTAGTCCAATATAAGTACTCCCTGACCCCAAGTGAGTTACCATAGCCCCTTTATAAGTACTCCCTGACCCCAACTGAGTTACCATAGCCCCTTTATAAGTACTCCCTGACCCCAAGTGAGTTATCCTAGCCCCTTTATATGCACTCTCTGACCGCAAGTGAGTTATTCAAACCCCTTTATAAGTACTCCCTGACCCCAAGTGAGTTACCCTAGCCCCTATATAAGTACTCCCTGACCCCAAGTGAGTTACCCTAGTCCCCTAGAAGTACTCCCTGACCCCAAGTGAGTTATCCTAGCCCCTTTATATGTACTCTCTGACCGCAAGTGAGTTACCCTAGTCCCATATAAGTACTCCCTGACCCCAAGTGTGTTACCCTAGCCCCTATATATGTACTTCCTGACCCCAAGTGAGTTACCCTAGTCCCATAGAAGTACTCCCTGACCCCAAGTGAGTTACCCTAGTCACATAGAAGTACTCCCTGACCCCAACTGAGTTACCATAGCCCCTTTATAAGTACTCCCTGACCCCAAGTGAGTTATCCTAGCCCCTTTATATGCACTCTCTGATCGCAAGTGAGTTATTCAAACCCCTTTATAAGTACTCCCTGACCCTTAGTGTGTTACCCTAGTCTCATATAAGTACTCCCTGAACCCAAGTGTGTTACCATAGCCCCTTTATATGTACCCCCTGACCCCCAAATGTGTTACCTTAGTCCCATAAATGTACTCCCTGACCCCAAGTTAGTTATCCTAGCCCCTTTATATGTACACTCTGACCGCATGTGAGTTACCCTAGTCCCTTATATGTACTCCCTGACCCCAAGTGAGTTATCCTAGCATTTATATATGTACTCCCTGACCTCAAGTGAGTTATCCTAGCCCCTTTATATGTACTCTCTGACCGCAAGTGAGTTACCCTAGTCCAATATAAGTACTCCCTGACCCCAAGTGAGTTACCCTAGCCCCTATATAAGTACTCCCTGACCCCAAGTGAGTTACCCTAGTCCCCTAGAAGTACTCCTTGACCCCAAGTGTGTTATCCTAGCCCCTTTATATGTACTCTCTGACCGCAAGTGAGTTATCCTAGCCCCTTTATATATACTCCCATACCCCAAGTGAGTTACCCTAGTCCCTTATAACTACTCCCTGACCCCAAGTGAGTTACCATATCACCTTTATACGTACTCCCTGACCCCAAGTGAGTTATCCTAGCCCCTTTATATGTACTCTCTGACCGCAAGTGAGTTACCCTAGTCCCATAGTAGTACTCCCTGACCCCAAGTGAGTTACCATAGCCCCTTTATAAGTACTCCCTGACCCCAAGTGAGTTATCCTAGTCCCATAGAAGTACTCCCTGACCCCAAGTGAGTTACCCTAGTCCCATATAAGTACTCCCTGACCACAAGTGAGTTACCGCAGCCCCTTTATAAGTACTCCCTGACCCCAAGTGAGTTATCCTAGCCCCTTTATATGTACTCTCTGACCGCAAGTGAGTTATCCTTGTTCCATAGAAGTACTCCCTGACCCCAAGTGTGTTACCCTAGTCCCATATAAGTACTCCCTGACCCAAAATGTGTTGTCCTAGCCCATTTATACGAACTCTCTGACCGCAAGTGAGTTACCCTAGTCCCATATAAGTACTCCCTGACCCATAATGTGTTGTCCTAGCCCCTTTATATGTACTCTCTGACCGCAAGTGAGTTACCCTAGTCCAATATAAGTACTCCCTGACCCCAAGTGAGTTACCCTAGCCCCTATATAAGTACTCCCTGACCCCAAGTGAGTTACCCTAGTCCCCTAGAAGTACTCCTTGACCCCAAGTGAGTTATCCTAGCCCCTTTATATGTACTCTCTGACCGCAAGTGAGTTATCCTAGCCCCTTTATATATACTCCCATACCCCAAGTGAGTTACCCTAGTCCCTTATAACTACTCCCTGACCCCAAGTGAGTTACCATATCACCTTTATACGTACTCCCTGACCCCAAGTGAGTTATCCTAGCCCCTTTATATGTACTCTCTGACCGCAAGTGAGTTACCCTAGTCCCATAGTAGTACTCCCTGACCCCAAGTGAGTTACCATAGCCCCTTTATAAGTACTCCCTGACCCCAAGTGAGTTATCCTAGTCCCATAGAAGTACTCCCTGACCCCAAGTGAGTTACCCTAGCCCCTATATAAGTACTCCATGACCCCAAGTGAGTTACTCTTGTCCCCTAGAAGTACTCCCTGACCCCAAGTGTGTTACCCCAGTCCCTTATAAGTACTCCCTGACCCCAAGTGAGTTACCATATCACCTTTATAAGTACTCCCTGACCCCAAGTGAGTTATCCTAGCCCCTTTATATGTACTCTCTGACCGCAAGTGAGTTACCCTAGTCCCATAGTAGTACTCCCTGACCCCAAGTGTGTTACCCTAGTCACATAGAAGTACTCCCTGACCCCAAGTGAGTTATCCTTGTTCCATAGAAGTACTCCCTGACCCCAAGTGTGTTACCCTAGTCCCATATAAGTACTCCCTGACCCAAAATGTGTTGACGTAGCCCCTTTATACGAACTCTCTGACCTCAAGTAAGTTACCCTAGTCCCATATAAGTACTCCCTGATCCAAAATGTGTTGTCCTAGTCCACTATATGAACTCTCTGACCGCAAGTGAGTTACCCTAGTCCTAATAAGTACTCCCTGACCCCAAGTGAGTTACCCTAGCCCCTATATAAGTACTCCCTGACCCCAAGTGAGTTACCCTAGTCCCCTAGAAGTACTCCCTGATCCCAAGTGAGTTATCCTAGCCCCTTTATATGTACTCTCTGACCGCAAGTGAGTTACCCTAGTCCCATTTAAGTACTCCTTGACCCCAAGTGAGTTACCCTAGTCCCATAGAAGTACTCCCTTACCCCAAGTGAGTTACCCTAGTCACATAGAAGTACTCCCTGACCCCAAGTGAGTTACCATAGCCCCTTTATAAGTACTCCCTGACCGCAAGTGAGTTACCGTAGTCCCACAGTAGTACTCCCTGACCCCAAGTGAGTTATCCTAGCCACTTTATATGTACTCTCTGACCGCAAGTGAGTTACCCTAGTCCAATATAAGTACTCCCTGACCCCAAGTGAGTTACCATAGCCCCTTTATAAGTACTCCCTGACCCCAACTGAGTTACCATAGCCCCTTTATAAGTACTCCCTGACCCCAAGTGAGTAAGCCTAGCCCCTTTATATGCACTCTCTGACCGCAAGTGAGTTATTCAAACCCCTTTATATGTACTCCCTGACCCCAAGTGAGTTACCCTAGTCTCATATAAGTACTCCCTGAACCCAAGTGTGTTACCATAGCCCCTTTATAAGTACCCCCTGACCCCCAAATGTGTTACCTTAGTCCATAAATGTACTCCCTGACCCCAAGTTAGTTATCCTAGCCCCTTTATATGTACACTCTGACCGCATGTGAGTTACCCTAGTCCCTTATATGTACTCCTTGACCCCAAGTGAGTTATCCTAGCCTTTATATATGTACTCTCTGACCGCAAGTGAGTTATCCTAGCCCCTTTATATGTACTCCCAGACCCCAAGTGAGTTACCCTAGTCCCTTATACGTACTCCCTGACCCCAAGTAAGTTACCCTAGTCACATAGAAGTACTCCTTGACCCCAAGTGAGTTATCCTAGCCCCTTTATATGTACTCTCTGACCGCAAGTGAGTTATCCTAGCCCCCTTATATATATACTCCCATACCCCAAGTGAGTTACCCTAGTCCCTTATATCTACTCCCTGACCCCAAGTGAGTTACCATATCACCTTTATAAGTACTCCCTGACCCCAAGTGAGTTATCCTAGCCCCTTTATATGTACTCTCTGACCGCAAGTGAGTTACCCTAGCCCCTATATAAGTACTCCCTGACCCCAAGTGAGTTACCCTAGTCCCCTAGAAGTACTCCCTGATCCCAAGTGAGTTATCCTAGCCCCTTTATATGTACTCTCTGACCGCAAGTGAGTTACCCTAGTCCCATTTAAGTACTCCTTGACCCCAAGTGAATTACCATAGCCCCTTTATAAGTACTCCCTGACCCCAAGTGAGTTATCCTAGCCCCTTTATATGCAATCTCTGACCGCAAGTGAGTTATTCAAACCCCTTTATAAGTACTCCCTGACCCCAAGTGAGTTACCCTAGCCCCTATATAAGTACTCCCCTGACCCCAAGTGAGTTACCCTAGTCACATAGAAGTACTCCCTGACCCCAACTGAGTTACCATAGCCCCTTTATAAGTACTCCCTGACCCCAAGTGAGTTATCCTAGCCCCTTTATATGCACTCTCTGATCGCAAGTGAGTTATTCAAACCCCTTTATAAGTACTCCCTGACCCTTAGTGTGTTACCCTAGTCTCATATAAGTACTCCCTGAACCCAATTGTGTTACCATAGCCCCTTTATATGTACCCCCTGACCCCCAAATGTGTTACCTTAGTCCCATAAATGTACTCCCTGACCCCAAGTTAGTTATCCTAGCCCCTTTATATGTACACTCTGACCGCATGTGAGTTACCCTAGTCCCTTATATGTACTCCCTGACCCCAAGTGAGTTATCCTACCATTTATATATGTACTCCCTGACCTCAAGTGAGTTATCCTAGCCCCTTTATATGTACACTCTGACCTCATGTGAGTTACCCTAGTCCCTTATATGTACTCCCTGACCCCAAGTGAGTTATCCTACCATTTATATATGTACTCCCTGACCTCAAGTGAGTTATCCTAGCCCCTTTATATGTACTCTCTGACCGCAAGTGAGTTACCCTAGTCCTAATAAGTACTCCCTGACCCCAAGTGAGTAATCCTTGTTCCATAGAAGTACTCCCTGAACCCAAGTGAGTTACCCTAGTCCCATTTAAGTACTCCTTGACCCCAAGTGAATTACCATAGCCCCTTTATAAGTACTCCCTGACCCCAAGTGAGTTATCCTAGCCCCTTTATATGTACTCTCTGACCGCAAGTGAGTTATCCTTGTTCCATAGAAGTACTCCCTGACCCCAAGTGTGTTACCCTAGTCCCATATAAGTACTCCCTGACCCAAAATGTGTTGTCCTAGCCCCTTTATACGAACTCTCTGACCGCAAGTGAGTTACCCTAGTCCCATATAAGTACTCCCTGACCCAAAATGTGTTGTCCTAGCCCCTTTATATGAACTCTCTGACCGCAAGTGAGTTACCCTAGTCCTAATAAGTACTCCCTGACCCCAAGTGAGTTACCCTAGCCCCTATATAAGTACTCCATGACCCCAAGTGAGTTACTCTTGTCTCCTAGAAGTACTCCCTGACCCCAAGTGAGTTACCCCAGTCCCTTATAAGTACTCCCTGACCCCAAGTGAGTTACCATATCACCTTTATAAGTACTCCCTGACCCCAAGTGAGTTATCCTAGCCCCTTTATATGTACTCTCTGACCGCAAGTGAGTTACCATAGTCCCATAGTAGTACTCCCTGACCCCAAGTGTGTTACCCTAGTCACATAGAAGTACTCCCTGACCCCAAGTGAGTTATCCTTGTTCCATAGTAGTACTCCCTGACCCCAAGTGTGTTACCCTAGTCACATAGAAGTACTCCCTGACCCCAAGTGAGTTATCCTTGTTCCATAGAAGTACTCCCTGACCCCAAGTGTGTTACCCTAGTCCCATATAAGTACTCCCTGATCCAAAATGTGTTGTCCTAGCCCACTATATGAACTCTCTGACCGCAAGTGAGTTACCCTAGTCCTAATAAGTACTCCCTGACCCCAAGTGAGTTACCCTAGCCCCTATATAAGTACTCCCTGACCCCAAGTGAGTTACCCTAGTCCCCTAGAAGTACTCCCTGACCCCAAGTGAGTTACCCTAGTCACATAGAAGTACTCCCTGACCCCAAGTGAGTTACCATAGCCCCTTTGTAAGTACTCCCTGACCGCAAGTGAGTTACCGTGGTCCCACAGTAGTACTCCCTGACCTCAAGTGAGTTATCCCAGCCCCTTTATATGTACTCTCTGACCGCAAGTGAGTTACCATAGCCCCTTTATAAGTACTCCCCTGACCCCAACTGAGTTACCATAGCCCCTTTATAAGTACTCCCTGACCCCAAGTGAGTTATCCTAGCCCCTTTATATGCACTCTCTGACCGCAAGTGAGTTATTCAAACCCCTTTATAAGTACTCCCTGACCCCAAGTGAGTTACCCTAGCCCCTATATAAGTACTCCCTGACCCCAAGTGAGTTACCCTAGTCCCCTAGAAGTACTCCCTGACCCCAAGTGAGTTATCCTAGCCCCTTTATATGTACTCTCTGACCGCAAGTGAGTTACCCTAGTCCCATATAAATACTCCCTGACCCCAAGTGTGTTACCCTAGCCCCTATATATGTACTTCCTGACCCCAAGTGAGTTACCCTAGTCCCATAGAAGTACTCCCTGACCCCAAGTGAGTTACCCTAGTCACATAGAAGTACTCCCTGACCCCAACTGAGTTACCATAGCCCCTTTATAAGTACTCCCTGACCCCAAGTGAGTTATCCTAGCCCCTTTATATGCACTCTCTGATCGCAAGTGAGTTATTCAAACCCCTTTATAAGTACTCCCTGAGCCTTAGTGTGTTACCCTAGTCTCATATAAGTACTCCCTGAACCCAAGTGTGTTACCACAGCCCCTTTATATGTACCCCCTGACCCCCAAATGTGTTACCTTAGTCCCATAAATGTACTCCCTGACCCCAAGTTAGTTATCCTAGCCCCTTTATATGTACACTCTGACCGCATGTGAGTTACCCTAGTCCCTTATATGTACTCCCTGACCCCAAGTGAGTTATCCTAGCATTTATATATGTACTCCCTGACCTCAAGTGAGTTATCCTAGCCCCTTTATATGTACTCTCTGACCGCAAGTGAGTTACCCTAGTCCAATATAAGTACTCCCTGACCCCAAGTGAGTTACCCTAGCCCCTATATAAGTACTCCCTGACCCCAAGTGAGTTACCCTAGTCCCCTAGAAGTACTCCTTGACCCCAAGTGAGTTATCCTAGCCCCTTTATATGTACTCTCTGACCGCAAGTGAGTTATCCTAGCCCCTTTATATATACTCCCATACCCCAAGTGAGTTACCCCAGTCCCTTATAAGTACTCCCTGACCCCAAGTGAGTTACCATATCACCTTTATACGTACTCCCTGACCCCAAGTGAGTTATCCTAGCCCCTTTATATGTACTCTCTGACCGCAAGTGAGTTACCCTAGTCCCATAGTAGTACTCCCTGACCCCAAGTGAGTTACCATAGCCCCTTTATAAGTACTCCCTGACCCCAAGTGAGTTATCCTAGTCCCATAGAAGTACTCCCTGACCCCAAGTGAGTTACCCTAGTCCCATATAAGTACTCCCCTGACCCCAAGTGAGTTACCGCAGCCCCTTTATAAGTACTCCCTGACCCCAAGTGAGTTATCCTAGCCCCTTTATATGTACTCTCTGACCGCAAGTGAGTTATCCTTGTTCCATAGAAGTACTCCCTGACCCCAAGTGTGTTACCCTAGTCCCATATAAGTACTCCCTGACCCAAAATGTGTTGTCCTAGCCCATTTATACGAACTCTCTGACCGCAAGTGAGTTACCCTAGTCCCATATAAGTACTCCCTGACCCAAAATGTGTTGTCCTAGCCCCTTTATATGTACTCTCTGACCGCAAGTGAGTTACCCTAGTCCAATATAAGTACTCCCTGACCCCAAGTGAGTTACCCTAGCCCCTATATAAGTACTCCCTGACCCCAAGTGAGTTACCCTAGTCCCCTAGAAGTACTCCTTGACCCCAAGTGAGTTATCCTAGCCCCTTTATATGTACTCTCTGACCGCAAGTGAGTTATCCTAGCCCCTTTATATATACTCCCATACCCCAAGTGAGTTACCCTAGTCCCTTATAACTACTCCCTGACCCCAAGTGAGTTACCATATCACCTTTATACGTACTCCCTGACCCCAAGTGAGTTATCCTAGCCCCTTTATATGTACTCTCTGACCGCAAGTGAGTTACCCTAGTCCCATAGTAGTACTCCCTGACCCCAAGTGAGTTACCATAGCCCCTTTATAAGTACTCCCTGACCCCAAGTGAGTTATCCTAGTCCCATAGAAGTACTCCCTGACCCCAAGTGAGTTACCCTAGCCCCTATATAAGTACTCCATGACCCCAAGTGAGTTACTCTTGTCCCCTAGAAGTACTCCCTGACCCCAAGTGTGTTACCCCAGTCCCTTATAAGTACTCCCTGACCCCAAGTGAGTTACCATATCACCTTTATAAGTACTACCTGACCCCAAGTGAGTTATCCTAGCCCCTTTATATGTACTCTCTGACCGCAAGTGAGTTACCCTAGTCCCATAGTAGTACTCCCTGACCCCAAGTGTGTTACCCTAGTCACATAGAAGTACTCCCTGACCCCAAGTGAGTTATCCTTGTTCTATAGAAGTACTCCCTGACCCCAAGTGTGTTACCCTAGTCCCATATAAGTACTCCCTGACCCAAAATGTGTTGACGTAGCCCCTTTATACGAACTCTCTGACCTCAAGTAAGTTACCCTAGTCCCATATAAGTACTCCCTGATCCAAAATGTGTTGTCCTAGCCCACTATATGAACTCTCTGACCGCAAGTGAGTTACCCTAGACCTAATAAGTACTCCCTGACCCCAAGTGAGTTACCCTAGCCCCTATATAAGTACTCCCTGACCCCAAGTGAGTTACCCTAGTCCCCTAGAAGTACTCCCTGATCCCAAGTGAGTTATCCTAGCCCCTTTATATGTACTCTCTGACCGCAAGTGAGTTACCCTAGTCCCATTTAAGTACTCCTTGACCCCAAGTGAGTTACCCTAGTCCCATAGAAGTACTCCCTTACCCCAAGTGAGTTACCCTAGTCACATAGAAGTACTGTCTGACCCCAAGTGAGTTACCATAGCCCCTTTATAAGTACTCCCTGACCGCAAGTGAGTTACCGTAGTCCCACAGTAGTACTCCCTGACCCCAAGTGAGTTATCCTAGCCACTTTATATGTACTCTCTGACCGCAAGTGAGTTACCCTAGTCCAATATAAGTACTCCCTGACCCCAAGTGAGTTACCATAGCCCCTTTATAAGAACTCCCTGACCCCAAGTGAGTAAGCCTAGCCCCTTTATATGCACTCTCTGACCGCAAGTGAGTTATTCAAACCCCTTTATATGTACTCCCTGACCCCAAGTGAGTTACCCTAGTCTCATATAAGTACTCCCTGAACCCAAGTGTGTTACCATAGCCCCTTTATAAGTACCCCCTGACCCCCAAATGTGTTACCTTAGTCCATAAATGTACTCCCTGACCCCAAGTTAGTTATCCTAGCCCCTTTATATGTACACTCTGACCGCATGTGAGTTACCCTAGTCCCTTATATGTACTCCTTGACCCCAAGTGAGTTATCCTAGCCTTTATATATGTACTCTCTGACCGCAAGTGAGTTATCCTAGCCCCTTTATATGTACTCCCAGACCCCAAGTGAGTTACCCTAGTCCCTTATACGTACTCCCTGACCCCAAGTAAGTTACCCTAGTCACATAGAAGTACTCCTTGACCCCAAGTGAGTTATCCTAGCCCCTTTATATGTACTCTCTGACCGCAAGTGAGTTATCCTAGCCCCTATATATATACTCCCATACCCCAAGTGAGTTACCCTAGTCCCTTATATCTACTCCCTGACCCCAAGTGAGTTACCATATCACCTTTATAAGTACTCCCTGACCCCAGGTGAGTTATCCTAGCCCCTTTATATGTACTCTCTGACCGCAAGTGAGTTACCCTAGCCCCTATATAAGTACTCCCTGACCCCAAGTGAGTTACCCTAGTCCCCTAGAAGTACTCCCTGATCCCAAGTGAGTTATCCTAGCCCCTTTATATGTACTCTCTGACCGCAAGTGAGTTACCCTAGTCACATAGAAGTACTCCCTGACCCCAACAGAGTTACCATAGCCCCTTTATAAGTACTCCCTGACCCCAAGTGAGTTATCCTAGCCCCTTTATATGCACTCTCTGATCGCAAGTGAGTTATTCAAACCCCTTTATAAGTACTCCCTGACCCTTAGTGTGTTACCCTAGTCTCATATAAGTACTCCCTGAACCCAAGTGTGTTACCATAGCCCCTTTATATGTACCCCCTGACCCCCAAATGTGTTACCCTAGTCCCTTATATGTACTCCTTGACCCCAAGTGAGTTATCCTAGCCTTTATATATGTACTCTCTGACCGCAAGTGAGTTATCCTAGCCCCTTTATATGTACTCCCAGACCCCAAGTGAGTTACCCTAGTCCCTTATACGTACTCCCTGACCCCAAGTAAGTTACCCTAGTCACATAGAAGTACTCCTTGACCCCAAGTGAGTTATCCTAGCCCCTTTATATGTACACTCTGACCGCATGTGAGTTACCCTAGTCCCTTATATGTACTCCCTGACCCCAAGTGAGTTATCCTACCATTTATATATGTACTCCCTGACCTCAAGTGAGTTATCCTAGCCCCTTTATATGTACTCTCTGACCCCAAGTGAGTTACCCTAGTCCTAATAAGTACTCCCTGACCCCAAGTGAGTAATCCTTGTTCCATAGAAGTACTCCCTGAACCCAAGTGTGTTACCCTAGTCCCATATAAGTACTACCTGACCCAAAATGTGTTGTCCTAGCTCCTGTATATGAACTCACTGACCGCAAGTGAGTTACCCTAGTCCCTTATATGTACTCCCTGACCCCAAGTGAGTTATCCTAGCCTTTATATATGTACTCTCTGACCGCAAGTGAGTTATCCTAGCCCCTTTATATGTACTCCCAGACCCCAAGTGAGTTACCCCAGTCCCTTATAAGTACTGCTTGACCCAAAGTGAGTTACCCTAGTCCCATAGAATTACTCCCTGACCCCAAGTGAGTTACCGTAGCCCCTTTATAAGTACTCCCTGACCCCAAGTGAGTTATCCTAGCCCCTTTATATGTACTCTCTGACCGCAAGTGAGTTATCCTTGTTCCATAGAAGTACTCCCTGACCCCAAGTGTGTTACCCTAGTCCCATATAAGTACTCCCTGACCCAAAATGTGTTGTCCTAGCCCCTTTATACGAACTCTCTGACCGCAAGTGAGTTACCCTAGTCCCATATAAGTACTCCCTGACCCAAAATGTGTTGTCCTAGCCCCTTTATATGAACTCTCTGACCGCAAGTGAGTTACCCTAGTCCTAATAAGTACTCCCTGACCCCAAGTGAGTTACCCTAGCCCCTATATAAGTACTCCATGACCCCAAGTGAGTTACTCTTGTCTTCTAGAAGTACTCCCTGACCCCAAGTGAGTTACCCCAGTCCCTTATAAGTACTCCCTGACCCCAAGTGAGTTACCATATCACCTTTATAAGTACTCCCTGACCCCAAGTGAGTTATCCTAGCCCCTTTATATGTACTCTCTGACCGCAAGTGAGTTACCCTAGTCCCATAGTAGTACCCCCTGACCCCAAGTGTGTTACCCTAGTCACATAGAAGTACTCCCTGACCCCAAGTGAGTTATCCTTGTTCCATAGTAGTACTCCCTGACCCCAAGTGTGTTACCCTAGTCACATAGAAGTACTCCCTGACCCCAAGTGAGTTATCCTTGTTCCATAGAAGTACTCCCTGACCCCAAGTGTGTTACCCTAGTCCCATATAAGTACTCCCTGATCCAAAATGTGTTGTCCTAGCCCACTATATGAACTCTCTGACCGCAAGTGAGTTACCCTAGTCCTAATAAGTACTCCCTGACCCCAAGTGAGTTACCCTAGCCCCTATATAAGTACTCCCTGACCCCAAGTGAGTTACCCTAGTCCCCTAGAAGTACTCCCTGACCCCAATTGAGTTATCCTAGCCCCTTTATATGTACTCTCTGACCGCAAGTGAGTTACCCTAGTCCCATATAAGTACTCCCTGACCCCAAGTGTGTTACCCTAGCCCCTCTATATGTACTCCCTGACCCCAAGTGAGTTACCCTAGTCCCATAGAAGTACTCCCTGACCCCAAGTGAGTTACCCTAGTCACATAGAAGTACTCCCTGACCCCAAGTGAGTTACCATAGCCCCTTTGTAAGTACTCCCTGACCGCAAGTGAGTTACCGTGGTCCCACAGTAGTACTCCCTGACCTCAAGTGAGTTATCCTAGCCCCTTTATATGTACTCTCTGACCGCAAGTGAGTTACCCTAGTCCAATATAAGTACTCCCTGACCCCAAGTGAGTTACCATAGCCCCTTTATAAGTACTCCCTGACCCCAACTGAGTTACCATAGCCCCTTTATAAGTACTCCCTGACCCCAAGTGAGTTATCCTAGCCCCTTTATATGCACTCTCTGACCGCAAGTGAGTTATTCAAACCCCTTTATAAGTACTCCCTGACCCCAAGTGAGTTACCCTAGCCCCTATATAAGTACTCCCTGACCCCAAGTGAGTTACCCTAGTCCCCTAGAAGTACTCCCTGACCCCAAGTGAGTTATCCTAGCCCCTTTATATGTACTCTCTGACCGCAAGTGAGTTACCCTAGTCCCATATAAATACTCCCTGACCCCAAGTGTGTTACCCTAGCCCCTATATATGTACTTCCTGACCCCAAGTGAGTTACCCTAGTCCCATAGAAGTACTCCCTGACCCCAAGTGAGTTACCCTAGTCACATAGAAGTACTCCCTGACCCCAACTGAGTTACCATAGCCCCTTTATAAGTACTCCCTGACCCCAAGTGAGTTATCCTAGCCCCTTTATATGCACTCTCTGATCGCAAGTGAGTTATTCAAACCCCTTTATAAGTACTCCCTGACCCTTAGTGTGTTACCCTAGTCTCATATAAGTACTCCCTGAACCCAAGTGTGTTACCACAGCCCCTTTATATGTACCCCCTGACCCCCAAATGTGTTACCTTAGTCCCATAAATGTACTCCCTGACCCCAAGTTAGTTATCCTAGCCCCTTTATATGTACACTCTGACCGCATGTGAGTTACCCTAGTCCCTTATATGTACTCCCTGACCCCAAGTGAGTTATCCTAGCATTTATATATGTACTCCCTGACCTCAAGTGAGTTATCCTAGCCCCTTTATATGTACTCTCTGACCGCAAGTGAGTTACCCTAGTCCAATATAAGTACTCCCTGACCCCAAGTGAGTTACCCTAGCCCCTATATAAGTACTCCCTGACCCCAAGTGAGTTACCCTAGTCCCCTAGAAGTACTCCTTGACCCCAAGTGAGTTATCCTAGCCCCTTTATATGTACTCTCTGACCGCAAGTGAGTTATCCTAGCCCCTTTATATATACCCCCATACCCCAAGTGAGTTACCCTAGTCCCTTATAACTACTCCCTGACCCCAAGTGAGTTACCATATCACCTTTATACGTACTCCCTGACCCCAAGTGAGTTATCCTAGCCCCTTTATATGTACTCTCTGACCGCAAGTGAGTTACCCTAGTCCCATAGTAGTACTCCCTGACCCCAAGTGAGTTATCCTAGTCCCATAGAAGTACTCCCTGACCCCAAGTGAGTTACCCTAGTCCCATATAAGTACTCCCTGACCCCAAGTGAGTTACCGCAGCCCCTTTATAAGTACTCCCTGACCCCAAGTGAGTTATCCTAGCCCCTTTATATGTACTCTCTGACCGCAAGTGAGTTATCATTGTTCCATAGAAGTACTCCCTGACCCCAAGTGTGTTACCCTAGTCCCATATAAGTACTCCCTGACCAAAAATGTGTTGTCCTAGCCCATTTATACGAACTCTCTGACCGCAAGTGAGTTACCCTAGTCCCATATAAGTACTCCCTGACCCAAAATGTGTTGTCCTAGCCCCTTTATATGAACTCTCTGACCGCAAGTGAGTTACCCTAGTCCTAATAAGTACTCCCTGACCCCAAGTGAGTTACCCTAGCCCCTATATAAGTACTCCATGACCCCAAGTGAGTTACTCTTGTCCCCTAGAAGTACTCCCTGACCCCAAGTGTGTTACCCCAGTCCCTTATAAGTACTCCCTGACCCCAAGTGAGTTACCATATCACCTTTATAAGTACTCCCTGACCCCAAGTGAGTTATCCTAGCCCCTTTATATGTACTCTCTGACCGCAAGTGAGTTACCCTAGTCCCATAGTAGTACTCCCTGACCCCAAGTGTGTTACCCTAGTCACATAGAAGTACTCCCTGACCCCAAGTGAGTTATCCTTGTTCCATAGAAGTACTCCCTGACCCCAAGTGTGTTACCCTAGTCCCATATAAGTACTCCCTGACCCAAAATGTGTTGACGTAGCCCCTTTATACGAACTCTCTGACCTCAAGTAAGTTACCCTAGTCCCATATAAGTACTCCCTGATCCAAAATGTGTTGTCCTAGCCCACTATATGAACTCTCTGACCGCAAGTGAGTTACCCTAGTCCTAATAAGTACTCCCTGACCCCAAGTGAGTTACCCTAGCCCCTATATAAGTACTCCCTGACCCCAAGTGAGTTACCCTAGTCCCCTAGAAGTACTCCCTGATCCCAAGTGAGTTATCCTAGCCCCTTTATATGTACTCTCTGAACGCAAGTGAGTTACCCTAGTCCCATTTAAGTACTCCTTGACCCCAAGTGAGTTACCCTAGTCCCATAGAAGTACTCCCTTACCCCAAGTGAGTTACCCTAGTCACATAGAAGTACTCCCTGACCCCAAGTGAGTTACCATAGCCCCTTTATAAGTACTCCCTGACCGCAAGTGAGTTACCGTAGTCCCACAGTAGTACTCCCTGACCCCAAGTGAGTTATCCTAGCCACTTTATATGTACTCTCTGACCGCAAGTGAGTTACCCTAGTCCAATATAAGTACTCCCTGACCCCAAGTGAGTTACCATAGCCCCTTTATAAGTACTCCCTGACCCCAACTGAGTTACCATAGCCCCTTTATAAGTACTCCCTGACCCCAAGTGAGTAAGCCTAGCCCCTTTATATGCACTCTCTGACCGCAAGTGAGTTATTCAAACCCCTTTATAAGTACTCCCTGACCCCAAGTGAGTTACCCTAGTCTCATATAAGTACTCCCTGAACCCAAGTGTGTTACCATAGCCCCTTTATAAGTACCCCCTGACCCCCAAATGTGTTACCTTAGTCCATAAATGTACTCCCTGACCCCAAGTTAGTTATCCTAGCCCCTTTATATGTACACTCTGACCGCATGTGAGTTACCCTAGTCCCTTATATGTACTCCTTGACCCCAAGTGAGTTATCCTAGCCTTTATATATGTACTCTCTGACCGCAAGTGAGTTATCCTAGCCCCTTTATATGTACTCCCAGACCCCAAGTGAGTTACCCTAGTCCCTTATACGTACTCCCTGACCCCAAGCAAGTTACCCTAGTTACATAGAAGTACTCCTTGACCCCAAGTGAGTTATCCTAGCCCCTTTATATGTACTCTCTGACCGCAAGTGAGTTATCCTAGCCCCTTTATATATACTCCCATACCCCAAGTGAGTTACCCTAGTCCCTTATATCTACTCCCTGACCCCAAGTGAGTTACCATATCACCTTTATAAGTACTCCCTGACCCCAAGTGAGTTATCCTAGCCCCTTTATATGTACTCTCTGACCGCAAGTGAGTTACCCTAGCCCCTATATAAGTACTCCCTGACCCCAAGTGAGTTACCATAGCCCCTTTATAAGTACTCCCTGACCCCAACTGAGTTATCATAGCCCCTTTATAAGTACTCCCTGACCCCAAGTGAGTAAGCCTAGCCCTTTATATGCACTCTCTGACCGCAAGTGAGTTATTCAAACCCCTTTATAAGTACTCCCTGACCCCAAGTGAGTTACCCTAGCCCCTATATAAGTACTCCCTGACCCCAAGTGAGTTACCCTAGTCACATAGAAGTACTCCCTGACCCCAACTGAGTTACCATAGCCCCTTTATAAGTACTCCCTGACCCCAAGTGAGTTATCCTAGCCCCTTTATATGCACTCTCTGATCGCAAGTGAGTTATTCAAACCCCTTTATAAGTACTCCCTGACCCTTAGTGTGTTACCCTAGTCTCATATAAGTACTCCCTGAACCCAAGTGTGTTACCATAGCCCCTTTATATGTACCCCCTGACCCCCAAATGTGTTACCTTAGTCCCATAAATGTACTCCCTGACCCCAAGTTAGTTATCCTAGCCCCTTTATATGTACACTCTGACCGCATGTGAGTTACCCTAGTCCCTTATATGTACTCCCTGACCCCAAGTGAGTTATCCTAGCATTTATATATGTACTCCCTGACCTCAAGTGAGTTATCCTAGCCCCTTTATATGTACTCTCTGACCGCAAGTGAGTTACCATAGCCCCTTTATAAGTACTCCCTGACCCCAACTGAGTTACCATAGCCCCTTTATAAGTACTCTCTGACCCCAAGTGAGTTATCCTAGCCCCTTTATATGCACTCTCTAACCGCAAGTGAGTTATTCAAACCCCTTTATAAGTACTCCCTGACCCTAAGTGTGTTACCCTAGACTCATATAAGTACTCCCTGAACCCAAGGGTGTTACCCTAGCCCCTTTATAAGTACCCCCTGACCCCCAAATGTGTTACCTTAGTCCCATAAATGTACTCCCTGACCCCAAGTTAGTTATCCTAGCCCCTTTATATGTACACTCTGACCGCATGTGAGTTACCCTAGTCCCTTATATGTACTCCCTGACGCCAAGTGAGATATCCTAGCCTTTATATATGTACTCTCTGACCGCAAGTGAGTTATCCTAGCCCCTTTATATGTACTCCCAGACCCCAAGGGAGTTACCCTAGTCCCTTATACGTACTCCCTGGCCCAAGTAAGTTACCCTAGTCACATAGAAGTACTCCCTGACCCCAAGTGTGTTACCCCAGTCCCTTATAAGTACTCCCTGACCCCAAGTGAGTTACCATATCACCTTTATAAGTACTCCCTGACCCCAAGTGAGTTATCCTAGCCCCTTTATATGTACTCTCTGACCGCAAGTGAGTTACCCTAGCCCCTATATAAGTACTCCCTGACCCCAAGTGAGTTACCATAGCCCCTTTATAAGTACTCCCTGACCCCAACTGAGTTATCATAGCCCCTTTATAAGTACTCCCTGACCCCAAGTGAGTAAGCCTAGCCCCTTTATATGCACTCTCTGACCGCAAGTGAGTTATTCAAACCCCTTTATAAGTACTCCCTGACCCCAAGTGAGTTACCCTAGCCCCTATATAAGTACTCCCTGACCCCAAGTGAGTTACCCTAGTCACATAGAAGTACTCCCTGACCCCAACTGAGTTACCATAGCCCCTTTATAAGTACTCCCTGACCCCAAGTGAGTTATCCTAGCCCCTTTATATGCACTCTCTGATCGCAAGTGAGTTATTCAAACCCCTTTATAAGTACTCCCTGACCCTTAGTGTGTTACCCTAGTCTCATATAAGTACTCCCTGAACCCAAGTGTGTTACCATAGCCCCTTTATATGTACCCCCTGACCCCCAAATGTGTTACCTTAGTCCCATAAATGTACTCCCTGACCCCAAGTTAGTTATCCTAGCCCCTTTATATGTACACTCTGACCGCATGTGAGTTACCCTAGTCCCTTATATGTACTCCCTGACCCCAAGTGAGTTATCCTAGCATTTATATATGTACTCCCTGACCTCAAGTGAGTTATCCTAGCCCCTTTATATGTACTCTCTGACCGCAAGTGAGTTACCATAGCCCCTTTATAAGTACTCCCTGACCCCAACTGAGTTACCATAGCCCCTTTATAAGTACTCTCTGACCCCAAGTGAGTTATCCTAGCCCCTTTATATGCACTCTCTAACCGCAAGTGAGTTATTCAAACCCCTTTATAAGTACTCCCTGACCCTAAGTGTGTTACCCTAGACTCATATAAGTACTCCCTGAACCCAAGGGTGTTACCCTAGCCCCTTTATAAGTACCCCCTGACCCCCAAATGTGTTACCTTAGTCCCATAAATGTACTCCCTGACCCCAAGTTAGTTATCCTAGCCCCTTTATATGTACACTCTGACCGCATGTGAGTTACCCTAGTCCCTTATATGTACTCCCTGACGCCAAGTGAGATATCCTAGCCTTTATATATGTACTCTCTGACCGCAAGTGAGTTATCCTAGCCCCTTTATATGTACTCCCAGACCCCAAGGGAGTTACCCTAGTCCCTTATACGTACTCCCTGGCCCAAGTAAGTTACCCTAGTCACATAGAAGTACTCCCTGACCCCAAGTGTGTTACCCCAGTCCCTTATAAGTACTCCCTGACCCCAAGTGAGTTACCATATCACCTTTATAAGTACTCCCTGACCCCAAGTGAGTTATCCTAGCCCCTTTATATGTACTCTCTGACCGCAAGTGAGTTACCCTAGTCCCATAGTAGTACTCCCTGACCCCAAGTGTGTTACCCTAGTCACATAGAAGTACTCCCTGACCCCAAGTGAGTTATCCTTGTTCCATAGAAGTACTCCCTGACCCCAAGTGTGTTACCCTAGTCCCATATAAGTACTCCCTGACCCAAAATGTGTTGACGTAGCCCCTTTATACGAACTCTCTGACCTCAAGTAAGTTACCCTAGTCCCATATAAGTACTCCCTGATCCAAAATGTGTTGTCCTAGCCCACTATATGAACTCTCTGACCGCAAGTGAGTTACCCTAGTCCTAATAAGTACTCCCTGACCCCAAGTGAGTTACCCTAGCCCCTATATAAGTACTCCCTGACCCCAAGTGAGTTACCCTAGTCCCCTAGAAGTACTCCCTGATCCCAAGTGAGTTATCCTAGCCCCTTTATATGTACTCTCTGAACGCAAGTGAGTTACCCTATTCCCATTTAAGTACTCCTTGACCCCAAGTGAGTTACCCTAGTCCCATAGAAGTACTCCCTTACCCCAAGTGAGTTACCCTAGTCACATAGAAGTACTCCCTGACCCCAAGTGAGTTACCATAGCCCCTTTATAAGTACTCCCTGACCGCAAGTGAGTTACCGTAGTCCCACAGTAGTACTCCCTGACCCCAAGTGAGTTATCCTAGCCACTTTATATGTACTCTCTGACCGCAAGTGAGTTACCCTAGTCCAATATAAGTACTCCCTGACCCCAAGTGAGTTACCATAGCCCCTTTATAAGTACTCCCTGACCCCAACTGAGTTACCATAGCCCCTTTATAAGTACTCCCTGACCCCAAGTGAGTAAGCCTAGCCCCTTTATATGCACTCTCTGACCGCAAGTGAGTTATTCAAACCCCTTTATAAGTACTCCCTGACCCCAAGTGAGTTACCCTAGTCTCATATAAGTACTCCCTGAACCCAAGTGTGTTACCATAGCCCCTTTATAAGTACCCCCTGACCCCCAAATGTGTTACCTTAGTCCATAAATGTACTCCCTGACCCCAAGTTAGTTATCCTAGCCCCTTTATATGTACACTCTGACCGCATGTGAGTTACCCTAGTCCCTTATATGTACTCCTTGACCCCAAGTGAGTTATCCTAGCCTTTATATATGTACTCTCTGACCGCAAGTGAGTTATCCTAGCCCCTTTATATGTACTCCCAGACCCCAAGTGAGTTACCCTAGTCCCTTATACGTACTCCCTGACCCCAAGCAAGTTACCCTAGTTACATAGAAGTACTCCTTGACCCCAAGTGAGTTATCCTAGCCCCTTTATATGTACTCTCTGACCGCAAGTGAGTTATCCTAGCCCCTTTATATATACTCCCATACCCCAAGTGAGTTACCCTAGTCCCTTATATCTACTCCCTGACCCCAAGTGAGTTACCATATCACCTTTATAAGTACTCCCTGACCCCAAGTGAGTTATCCTAGCCCCTTTATATGTACTCTCTGACCGCAAGTGAGTTACCCTAGCCCCTATATAAGTACTCCCTGACCCCAAGTGAGTTACCATAGCCCCTTTATAAGTACTCCCTGACCCCAACTGAGTTACCCTAGCCCCTATATAAGTACTCCCTGACCCCAAGTGAGTTACCCTAGTCACATAGAAGTACTCCCTGACCCCAACTGAGTTACCATAGCCCCTTTATAAGTACTCCCTGACCCCAAGTGAGTTATCCTAGCCCCTTTATATGCACTCTCTGATCGCAAGTGAGTTATTCAAACCCCTTTATAAGTACTCCCTGACCCTTAGTGTGTTACCCTAGTCTCATATAAGTACTCCCTGAACCCAAGTGTGTTACCATAGCCCCTTTATATGTACCCCCTGACCCCCAAATGTGTTACCTTAGTCCCATAAATGTACTCCCTGACCCCAAGTTAGTTATCCTAGCCCCTTTATATGTACACTCTGACCGCATGTGAGTTACCCTAGTCCCTTATATGTACTCCCTGACCCCAAGTGAGTTATCCTAGCATTTATATATGTACTCCCTGACCTCAAGTGAGTTATCCTAGCCCCTTTATATGTACTCTCTGACCGCAAGTGAGTTACCATAGCCCCTTTATAAGTACTCCCTGACCCCAACTGAGTTACCATAGCCCCTTTATAAGTACTCTCTGACCCCAAGTGAGTTATCCTAGCCCCTTTATATGCACTCCCTGACCCCAAGTGAGTAAGCCTAGCCCCTTTATATGCACTCTCTGACCGCAAGTGAGTTATTCAAACCCCTTTATAAGTACTCCCTGACCCCAAGTGAGTTACCCTAGTCTCATATAAGTACTCCCTGAACCCAAGTGTGTTACCATAGCCCCTTTATAAGTACCCCCTGACCCCCAAATGTGTTACCTTAGTCCATAAATGTACTCCCTGACCCCAAGTTAGTTATCCTAGCCCCTTTATATGTACACTCTGACCGCATGTGAGTTACCCTAGTCCCTTATATGTACTCCTTGACCCCAAGTGAGTTATCCTAGCCTTTATATATGTACTCTCTGACCGCAAGTGAGTTATCCTAGCCCCTTTATATGTACTCCCAGACCCCAAGTGAGTTACCCTAGTCCCTTATACGTACTCCCTGACCCCAAGCAAGTTACCCTAGTTACATAGAAGTACTCCTTGACCCCAAGTGAGTTATCCTAGCCCCTTTATATGTACTCTCTGACCGCAAGTGAGTTATCCTAGCCCCTTTATATATACTCCCATACCCCAAGTGAGTTACCCTAGTCCCTTATATCTACTCCCTGACCCCAAGTGAGTTACCATATCACCTTTATAAGTACTCCCTGACCCCAAGTGAGTTATCCTAGCCCCTTTATATGTACTCTCTGACCGCAAGTGAGTTACCCTAGCCCCTATATAAGTACTCCCTGACCCCAAGTGAGTTACCATAGCCCCTTTATAAGTACTCCCTGACCCCAACTGAGTTACCATAGCCCCTTTATAAGTACTCCCTGACCCCAAGTGAGTAAGCCTAGCCCCTTTATATGCACTCTCTGACCGCAAGTGAGTTATTCAAACCCCTTTATAAGTACTCCCTGACCCCAAGTGAGTTACCCTAGCCCCTATATAAGTACTCCCTGACCCCAAGTGAGTTATCCTAGCCCCTTTATATGCACTCTCTGATCGCAAGTGAGTTATTCAAACCCCTTTATAAGTACTCCCTGACCCTTAGTGTGTTACCCTAGTCTCATATAAGTACTCCCTGAACCCAAGTGTGTTACCATAGCCCCTTTATATGTACCCCCTGACCCCCAAATGTGTTACCTTAGTCCCATAAATGTACTCCCTGACCCCAAGTTAGTTATCCTAGCCCCTTTATATGTACACTCTGACCGCATGTGAGTTACCCTAGTCCCTTATATGTACTCCCTGACCCCAAGTGAGTTATCCTAGCATTTATATATGTACTCCCTGACCTCAAGTGAGTTATCCTAGCCCCTTTATATGTACTCTCTGACCGCAAGTGAGTTACCATAGCCCCTTTATAAGTACTCCCTGACCCCAACTGAGTTACCATAGCCCCTTTATAAGTACTCTCTGACCCCAAGTGAGTTATCCTAGCCCCTTTATATGCACTCTCTAACCGCAAGTGAGTTATTCAAACCCCTTTATAAGTACTCCCTGACCCTAAGTGTGTTACCCTAGACTCATATAAGTACTCCCTGAACCCAAGGGTGTTACCCTAGCCCCTTTATAAGTACCCCCTGACCCCCAAATGTGTTACCTTAGTCCCATAAATGTACTCCCTGACCCCAAGTTAGTTATCCTAGCCCCTTTATATGTACACTCTGACCGCATGTGAGTTACCCTAGTCCCTTATATGTACTCCCTGACGCCAAGTGAGATATCCTAGCCTTTATATATGTACTCTCTGACCGCAAGTGAGTTATCCTAGCCCCTTTATATGTACTCCCAGACCCCAAGGGAGTTACCCTAGTCCCTTATACGTACTCCCTGGCCCAAGTAAGTTACCCTAGTCACATAGAAGTACTCCTTGACCCCAAGTAAGGTATCCTAGCCCCTTTATAAGTACTCTCTGACCGCAAGTGAGTTATCCTAGCCCCTTTATATATACTCCCATACCCCAAGTGAGTTACCCCAGTCCCTTATAACTACTCCCTGACCCCAAGTGAGTTACCATATCACCTTTATAAGTACTCCCTGACCCCAAGTGAGCTAGCCTAGTCCAATATAAGTACTCCTTGACCCAAAGTGAGTTACCCTAGCCCCTTTATAAGTACTCCCAGACTCCAAGTGAGTTACCATAGCCGCTTTATATGTACTCCCATACCCCAAGTGAGTTACCCTAGTCCCATTGAAGTACTTCCTGACCCCAAGTGAGTTATCCTAGCCCCTTTATAAGTACTCTCTGACCGCAAGTGAGTTATCCTAGCCCCTTTATATATACTCCCATACCCCAAGTGAGTTACCCTAGTCCCTTATAACTGCTCCCTGACCCCAAGTGAGTTACCATATCACCTTTATAAGTACTCCCTGACCCCAAGTGAGTTATCCTAGCCCCTTTATATGTACTCTCTGACCGCAAGTGAGTTAACCTAGCCCCTATATAAGTACTCCCTGACCCCAAGTGAGTTACCCTAGTCCCCTAGAAGTACTCCCTGATCCCAAGTGAGTTATCCTAGCCCCTTTATATGTACTCTCTGACCGCAAGTGAGTTACCCTAGCCCCTATATAAGTACTCCCTGACCCCAAGTGAGTTACCCTAGTCCCCTAGAAGTACTCCCTGATCCCAAGTGAGTTATCCTAGCCCCTTTATATGTACTCTCTGACCGCAAGTGAGTTACCCTAGTCCTAATAAGTACTCCCTGACCCCAAGTAAGTTACCCTAGTCACACAGAAGTACTCCTTGACCTCAAGTGAGTTATCCTAGCCCCTTTATATGTACTCCCTGACCCCAAGTGAGTTATCCTAGCACCTTTATATGTACTTTCTGACCGCAAGTGAGTTACCCAAGTCCCATAGTAGTACTCCCTGACCCCAAGTGAGTTACCATAGCCCCTTTATAAGTACACCCTGGCCCCAAGTGATTTATCCTAGCCCCTTTATATGTACTCCCAGACTCCAAGTGAGTTACCATAGCCGCTTTATATGTACTCCCATACCCCAAGTGAGTTACCCTAGCCCCTATATAAGTAATCCCTGACCCCAAGTGAGTCACCCTAGTCCCCTAGAAGTACTCCCTGACCCCAAGTAAGTTACCCTAGTCACATAGAAGTACTCCTTGACCCCAAGTGAGTTATCCTAGCCCCTTTATATGTACTCCCTGACCCCAAGTTAGTTATCCTAGCCCCTTTATATGTACACTCTGACCGCATGTGAGTTACCCTAGTCCCTTATATGTACTCCCTGACCCCAAGTGAGTTATCCTAGCCTTTATATATGTACTCTCTGACCGCAAGTGAGTTACCCTAGTCCCATAGTGGTACTCCCTGACCCCAAGTAAGTTACCCTAGTCCCATATAAGTACTCCCAGACCGCAAGTGAGTTATCCTAGTCCCATAGAAGTACTCCCTGACCCCAAGTGTGTTACCCTAGTCACATAGAAGTACTCCCTGACCCCAAGTGAGTAATCCTTGTTCCATAGAAGTACTCCCTGACCCCAAGTGTGTTACCCTAGTCCCATATAAGTACTCCCTGACCCAAAATGTGTTGTCCTAGCCCCTGTATATGAACTCACTGACCGCAATTGAGTTATCCTAGCCCCTTTATATGAACTCTCTGCCCGCAAGTGAGTTACCATAGCCCCTTTATAAGTACTCCCTGACCCCAAGTGAGTTATCCTAGCCCCTTTATATGTACTCTCTGACCGCAAGTGAGTTACCCTAGTCCCATATAAGTACTCCCTGACCCCAAGTGTGTTACCCTAGCCCCTATATATGTACTTCCTGACCCCAAGTGAGTTACCCTAGTCCCATAGAAGTACTCCCTGACCCCAAGTGAGTTACCCTAGTCACATAGAAGTACTCCCTGACCCCAACTGAGTTACCATAGCCCCTTTATAAGTACTCCCTGACCCCAAGTGAGTTATCCTAGCCCCTTTATATGCACTCTCTGATCGCAAGTGAGTTATTCAAACCCCTTTATAAGTACTCCCTGACCCTTAGTGTGTTACCCTAGTCTCATATAAGTACTCCCTGAACCCAAGTGTGTTACCATAGCCCCTTTATATGTACCCCCTGACCCCCAAATGTGTTACCTTAGTCCCATAAATGTACTCCCTGACCCCAAGTTAGTTATCCTAGCCCCTTTATATGTACACTCTGACCGCATGTGAGTTACCCTAGTCCCATATATGTACTCCCTGACCCCAAGTGAGTTATCCTAGCATTTATATATATACTCCCTGACCTCAAGTGAGTTATCCTAGCCCCTTTATATGTACTCCCTGACCCTAAGTGTGTTACCATAGCCCCTTTATATGTACCCCCTGACCCCCAAATGTGTTACCTTAGTCCCATAAATGTACTCCCTGACCCCAAGTTAGTTATCCTAGCACCTTTATAAGTACTCCCTGACCCCAACTGAGTTACCATAGCCCCTTTATAAGTACTCTCTGACCCCAAATGAGTTATCCTAGCCCCTTTATATGCACTCTCTAACCGCAAGTGAGTTATTCAAACCCCTTTATAAGTACTCCCTGACCCTAAGTGTATTACCCTAGACTCATATAAGTACTCCCTGAACCCAAGGGTGTTACCCTAGCCCCTTTATAAGTACCCCCTGACCCCCAAATGTGTTACCTTAGTCCCATAAATGTACTCCCTGACCCCAAGTTAGTTATCCTAGCCCCTTTATATGTACACTCTGACCGCATGTGAGTTACCCTAGTCCCTTATATGTACTCCTTGACGCCAAGTGAGATATCCTAGCCTTTATATATGTACTCTCTGACCGCAAGTGAGTTATCCTAGCCCCTTTATATGTACTCCCAGACCCCAAGTGAGTTACCCTAGTCCCTTATACGTACTCCCTGGCCCAAGTAAGTTACCCTAGTCACATAGAAGTACTCCTTGACCCCAAGTAAGGTATCCTAGCCCCTTTATATGTACTCTCTGACCGCAAGTGAGTTATCCTAGCCCCTTTATATATACTCCCATACCCCAAGTGAGTTACCCCAGTCCCTTATAACTACTCCCTGACCACAAGTGAGTTACCATATCACCTTTATAAGTACTCCCTGACCCCAAGTGAGCTAGCCTAGTCCAATATAAGTACTCCTTGACCCAAAGTGAGTTACCCTAGCCCCTTTATAAGTACTCCCAGACTCTAAGTGAGTTACCATAGCCGCTTTATATGTACTCCCATACCCCAAGTGAGTTACCCTAGTCCCATTGAAGTACTTCCTGACCCCAAGGGAGTTACCGTAGCCCCTTTATAAGTACTCCCTGACCCCAAGTGTGTTACCCTAGCCCTTTAATAAGTACACCCTGGCCCCAAGTGAGTTACCCTGGTCTCATATAAGTACTCACAGACACCAAGTGAGTTACCCTAGTCCCACATAAGTACTCCTTGACCCAAAGTGAGTTATCCTAGCCCCTTTATAAGTACTCCCTGACCCCAAGTAAGTTACCCTAGTCACATAGAAGTACTCCCCGACCCCAAGTGAGTTATCCTTGTTCCATAGAAGTACTCCCTGACCCCAAGTGAGTTACCATAGCCCCTTTATAAGTATTCCCTGACCCCAAGTGAGTTACCATATCCCCTTTATAAGTACTCCCTGACCCCAAGTGAGTTATCCTAGCCCCTTAAAATGCACTCTCTGACCGCAAGTGAGTTATTCAAACCCCTTTATAAGTACTCCCTGAACCCAAGTGTGTTACCCTAACCCCCTTTATAAGTACTCCCTGACCCCCAAATGTGTTACCTTAGTCCCATATATGTACTCCCTGATCCCAAGTTAGTTATCATAGCCCCTTTATATGTACACTCTGACCGCATGTGAGTTACCCTAGTCCCTTATATGTACTCCCTGACACCAAGTGAGTTATCCTAGCTTTTATATATGTACTCTCTGACCGCAAGTGAGTTATCATAGCCCTTTTATATCTACTCCCTGTCCCAAGTAAGTTACCCTAGTCCCTTAATAAGTACACACTGGCCCCAAGCGAGTTACCCTGGTCCCATATAAGTACTCCCAGACACCAAGTGAGTTAGCCTAGTCCAATATAAGTACTCCTTGTCCCAAAGTGAGTTACCCTAGCCCCTTTATAAGTACTCCCTGACCACAAGTGAGTTACCATATCACCTTTATATGTACTCCCATACCCCAAGTGAGTTATCCTAGCCCCTTTATATGTACTCTCTGACCGCAAGTGAGTTACCCTAGTCCCATATAAGTACTCCTTGACCCAAAGTGAGTTACCCTAGCCCCTTTATAAGTACTCCCTGACCACAAGTGAGTTACCATATCACCTTTATAAGTACTCCCTGACCCCAAGTGAGTTATCCTAGCCCCTTTATATGTACTCTCTGACCGCAAGTGAGTTACCCTAGTCCTAATAAGTACTCCCTGACCCCAAGTAAGTTACCCTAGTCACACAGAAGTACTCCTTGACCTCAAGTGAGTTATCCTAGCCCCTTTATATGTACTCCCTGACCCCAAGTGAGTTATCCTAGCACCTTTATATGTACTTTCTGACCGCAAGTGAGTAACCCAAGTCCCATAGTAGTACTCCCTGACCCCAAGTGAGTTACCATAGCCCCTTTATAAGTACACCCTGGCCCCAAATGATTTATCCTAGCCCCTTTATATGTACTCCCAGACTACAAGTGAGTTACCATAGCCGCTTTATATGTACTCCCATACCCCAAGTGAGTTACCCTAGCCCCTATATAAGTAATCCCTGACCCCAAGTGAGTCACCCTAGTCCCCTAGAAGTACTCCCTGACCCCAAGTAAGTTACCCTAGTCACATAGAAGTACTCCTTGACCCCAAGTGAGTTATCCTAGCCCCTTTATATGTACTCCCTGACCCCAAGTTAGTTATCCTAGCCCCTTTATATGTACACTCTGACCGCATGTGAGTTACCCTAGTCCCTTATATGTACTCCCTGACCCCAAGTGAGTTATCCTAGCCTTTATATATGTACTCTCTGACCGCAAGTGAGTTACCCTAGTCCCATAGTGGTACTCCCTGACCCCAAGTGAGTTACCCTAGTCCCATATAAGTACTCCCAGACCGCAAGTGAGTTATCCTAGTCCCATAGAAGTACTCCCTGACCCCAAGTGTGTTACCCTAGTCACATAGAAGTACTCCCTGACCCCAAGTGAGTAATCCTTGTTCCATAGAAGTACTCCCTGACCCCAAGTGTGTTACCCTAGTCCCATATAAGTACTCCCTGACCCAAAATGTGTTGTCCTAGCCCCTGTATATGAACTCACTGACCGCAATTGAGTTATCCTAGCCCCTTTATATGAACTCTCTGCCCGCAAGTGAGTTACCATAGCCCCTTTATAAGTACTCCCTGACCCCAAGTGAGTTATCCTAGCCCCTTTATATGTACTCTCTGACCGCATGTGAGTTACCCTAGTCCCTTATATGTACTCCCTGACCCCAAGTGAGTTATCCTAGCCTTTATATATGTACTCTCTGACCGCAAGTGAGTTATTCTAGCCCCTTTATATGTACTCCCAGACCCCAAGTGAGTTACCCTAGTCCCATATAAGTACTGCTTGACCCAAAGTGAGTTACCCTAGCCCTTTATATGTACTCTCTGACCGCAAGTGAGTAACCCTAGTCCCATATAAGTACTCCCTGACCCCAAGTGTGTTACCCTAGCCCCTATATATGTACTTCCTGACCCCAAGTGAGTTACCCTAGTCCCATAGAAGTACTCCCTGACCCCAAGTGAGTTACCCTAGTCACATAGAAGTACTCCCTGACCCCAACTGAGTTACCATAGCCCCTTTATAAGTACTCCCTGACCCCAAGTGAGTTATCCTAGCCCCTTTATATGCACTCTCTGATCGCAAGTGAGTTATTCAAACCCCTTTATAAGTACTCCCTGACCCTTAGTGTGTTACCCTAGTCTCATATAAGTACTCCCTGAACCCAAGTGTGTTACCATAGCCCCTTTATATGTACCCCCTGACCCCCAAATGTGTTACCTTAGTCCCATAAATGTACTCCCTGACCCCAAGTTAGTTATCCTAGCCCCTTTATATGTACACTCTGACCGCATGTGAGTTACCCTAGTCCCATATATGTACTCCCTGACCCCAAGTGAGTTATCCTAGCATTTATATATATACTCCCTGACCTCAAGTGAGTTATCCTAGCCCCTTTATATGTACTCCCTGACCCTAAGTGTGTTACCATAGCCCCTTTATATGTACCCCCCGACCCCCAAATGTGTTACCTTAGTCCCATAAATGTACTCCCTGACCCCAAGTTAGTTATCCTAGCACCTTTATAAGTACTCCCTGACCCCAAATGAGTTACCATAGCCCCTTTATAAGTACTCTCTGACCCCAAATGAGTTATCCTAGCCCCTTTATATGCACTCTCTAACCGCAAGTGAGTTATTCAAACCCCTTTATAAGTACTCCCTGACCCTAAGTGTATTACCCTAGACTCATATAAGTACTCCCTGAACCCAAGGGTGTTACCCTAGCCCCTTTATAAGTACCCCCTGACCCCCAAATGTGTTACCTTAGTCCCATAAATGTACTCCCTGACCCCAAGTTAGTTATCCTAGCCCCTTTATATGTACACTCTGACCGCATGTGAGTTACCCTAGTCCCTTATATGTACTCCCTGACGCCAAGTGAGATATCCTAGCCTTTATATATGTACTCTCTGACCGCAAGTGAGTTATCCTAGCCCCTTTATATGTACTCCCAGACCCCAAGTGAGTTACCCTAGTCCCTTATACGTACTCCCTGGCCCAAGTAAGTTACCCTAGTCACATAGAAGTACTCCTTGACCCCAAGTAAGGTATCCTAGCCCCTTTATATGTACTCTCTGACCGCAAGTGAGTTATCCTAGCCCCTTTATATATACTCCCATACCCCAAGTGAGTTACCCCAGTCCCTTATAACTACTCCCTGACCACAAGTGAGTTACCATATCACCTTTATAAGTACTCCCTGACCCCAAGTGAGCTAGCCTAGTCCAATATAAGTACTCCTTGACCCAAAGTGAGTTACCCTAGCCCCTTTATAAGTACTCCCAGACTCCAAGTGAGTTACCATAGCCGCTTTATATGTACTCCCACACCCCAAGTGAGTTACCCTAGTCCCATTGAAGTACTTCCTGACCCCAAGGGAGTTACCGTAGCCCCTTTATAAGTACTCCCTGACCCCAAGTGTGTTACCCTAGCCCTTTAATAAGTACACCCTGGCCCCAAGTGAGTTACCCTGGTCTCATATAAGTACTCACAGACACCAAGTGAGTTACCCTAGTCCCACATAAGTACTCCTTGACCCAAAGTGAGTTATCCTAGCCCCTTTATAAGTACTCCCTGACCCCAAGTAAGTTACCCTAGTCACATAGAAGTACTCCCCGACCCCAAGTGAGTTATCCTTGTTCCATAGAAGTACTCCCTGACCCCAAGTGAGTTACCATAGCCCCTTTATAAGTATTCCCTGACCCCAAGTGAGTTACCATATCCCCTTTATAAGTACTCCCTGACCCCAAGTGAGTTATCCTAGCCCCTTAAAATGCACTCTCTGACCGCAAGTGAGTTATTCAAACCCCTTTATAAGTACTCCCTGAACCCAAGTGTGTTACCCTAACCCCCTTTATAAGTACTCCCTGACCCCCAAATGTGTTACCTTAGTCCCATATATGTACTCCCTGATCCCAAGTTAGTTATCATAGCCCCTTTATATGTACACTCTGACCGCATGTGAGTTACCCTAGTCCCTTATATGTACTCCCTGACACCAAGTGAGTTATCCTAGCTTTTATATATGTACTCTCTGACCGCAAGTGAGTTATCATAGCCCTTTTATATCTACTCCCTGTCCCAAGTAAGTTACCCTAGTCCCTTAATAAGTACACACTGGCCCCAAGCGAGTTACCCTGGTCCCATATAAGTACTCCCAGACACCAAGTGAGTTAGCCTAGTCCAATATAAGTACTCCTTGTCCCAAAGTGAGTTACCCTAGCCCCTTTATAAGTACTCCCTGACCACAAGTGAGTTACCATATCACCTTTATATGTACTCCCATACCCCAAGTGAGTTATCCTAGCCCCTTTATATGTACTCTCTGACCGCAAGTGAGTTACCCTAGTCCCATATAAGTACTCCTTGACCCAAAGTGAGTTACCCTAGCCCCTTTATAAGTACTCCCTGACCACAAGTGAGTTACCATATCACCTTTATAAGTACTCCCTGACCCCAAGTGAGTTATCCTAGCCCCTTTATATGTACTCTCTGACCGCAAGTGAGTTACCCTAGTCCTAATAAGTACTCCCTGACCCCAAGTAAGTTACCCTAGTCACACAGAAGTACTCCTTGACCTCAAGTGAGTTATCCTAGCCCCTTTATATGTACTCCCTGACCCCAAGTGAGTTATCCTAGCACCTTTATATGTACTTTCTGACCGCAAGTGAGTAACCCAAGTCCCATAGTAGTACTCCCTGACCCCAAGTGAGTTACCATAGCCCCTTTATAAGTACACCCTGGCCCCAAATGATTTATCCTAGCCCCTTTATATGTACTCCCAGACTACAAGTGAGTTACCATAGCCGCTTTATATGTACTCCCATACCCCAAGTGAGTTACCCTAGCCCCTATATAAGTAATCCCTGACCCCAAGTGAGTCACCCTAGTCCCCTAGAAGTACTCCCTGACCCCAAGTAAGTTACCCTAGTCACATAGAAGTACTCCTTGACCCCAAGTGAGTTATCCTAGCCCCTTTATATGTACTCCCTGACCCCAAGTTAGTTATCCTAGCCCCTTTATATGTACACTCTGACCGCATGTGAGTTACCCTAGTCCCTTATATGTACTCCCTGACCCCAAGTGAGTTATCCTAGCCTTTATATATGTACTCTCTGACCGCAAGTGAGTTACCCTAGTCCCATAGTGGTACTCCCTGACCCCAAGTGAGTTACCCTAGTCCCATATAAGTACTCCCAGACCGCAAGTGAGTTATCCTAGTCCCATAGAAGTACTCCCTGACCCCAAGTGTGTTACCCTAGTCACATAGAAGTACTCCCTGACCCCAAGTGAGTAATCCTTGTTCCATAGAAGTACTCCCTGACCCCAAGTGTGTTACCCTAGTCCCATATAAGTACTCCCTGACCCAAAATGTGTTGTCCTAGCCCCTGTATATGAACTCACTGACCGCAATTGAGTTATCCTAGCCCCTTTATATGAACTCTCTGCCCGCAAGTGAGTTACCATAGCCCCTTTATAAGTACTCCCTGACCCCAAGTGAGTTATCCTAGCCCCTTTATATGTACTCTCTGACCGCATGTGAGTTACCCTAGTCCCTTATATGTACTCCCTGACCCCAAGTGAGTTATCCTAGCCTTTATATATGTACTCTCTGACCGCAAGTGAGTTATTCTAGCCCCTTTATATGTACTCCCAGACCCCAAGTGAGTTACCCTAGTCCCATATAAGTACTGCTTGACCCAAAGTGAGTTACCCTAGCCCTTTATATGTACTCTCTGACCGCAAGTGAGTAACCCTAGTCCCATATAAGTACTCCCTGACCCCAAGTGAGTTACCCTATCCCCTTTATAACTACACCCTGGCCCCAAGTGATTTATCCTAGCCCCTTTATTAGTACTCCCAGACTCCAAGTGAGTTACCATAGCCGCTTTATATGTACTCCTATACCCCAAGTGAGTTACCCTAGTCCCATTGAAGTACTTCCTGACCCCAAGTGAGTTACCGTAGCCCCTTTATAAGTACTCCCTGACCCCAAGTGAGTTATCCTAGCCCCTTTATATGTACTCTCTGACCGCAAGTAAGTTATCCTAGTCCCATAGAAGTACTCCCTGACCACAAGTGAGTTACCCTACTCCCATATAAGTACTCCCTGACCCCAAGTGAGTAATCCTTGTTCCATAGAAGTACTCCCTGACCCCAAGTGTGTTACCCTAGTCCCATATAAGTACTCCCTGACCCAAAATGTGTTGTCCTAGCCCCTGTATATGAACTCTCTGACCGCAAGTGAGTTACCCTATTCCTATATAAGTACTCCCTGACCCAAAATGTGTTGTCCTAGCCCTTTTATATGAACTCTCTGACCGCAAGTAAGTTACCCTAGTCCTAATAAGTACTCCCTGACCCCAAGTGAGTTACCCTATCCCCTATATAAGTACTCCCTGACCCCAAGTGAGTTACAATAGCCCCTTTATAAGTACTCCCTGACCCCAAGTGAGTTACCATATCAACTTTATAAGTACTCCCTGACCCCAAGTGAGTTATCCTAGCCCCTTTATATGTACTCTCTGACCGCAAGTGAGTTACCCTAGTCCCATAGTAGTACTCCCTGACCCCAAGTGTGTTACCCTAGTCACATAGAAGTACTCCCTGACCCCAATTGAGTTATCCTTGTTCCATAGAAGTACTCCCTGACCCCAAGTGTGTTACCCTAGTCCCATATAAGTACTCCCTGACCCAAAATGTGTTGTCCTAGCCCCTTTATACGAACTCTCTGACCGCAAGCGAGTTACCCTAGTCCCATATAAGTACTCCCTGACCCAAAATGTGTTGTCCTAGCCCCTTTATATGAACTCTCTGACCGCAAGTGAGTTACCCTAGTCCTAATAAGTACTCCCTGACCCCAAGTGAGTTACCCTAGCCCCTATATAAGTACTCCATGACCCCAAGTGAGTTACTCTTGTCCCCTAGAAGTACTCCCTGACCCCAAGTGAGTTACCCCAGTCCCTTATAAGTACTCCCTGACCCCAAGTGAGTTATCCTAGCCCCTTTATATGTACTCTCTGACCGCAAGTGAGTTACCCTAGTCCCATAGTAGTACTCCCTGACCCCAAGTGTGTTACCCTAGTCACATAGAAGTACTCCCTGACCCCAATTGAGTTATCCTTGTTCCATAGTAGTACTCCCTGACCCCAAGTGTGTTACCCTAGTCACATAGAAGTACTCCCTGACCCCTAGTGAGTTATCCTTGTTCCATAGTAGTACTCCCTGACCCCAAGTGTGTTATGCTAGTCACATAGAAGTACTCCCTGACCCCAAGTGAGTTATCCTTGTCCCATAGAAGTACTCCCTGACCCCAAGTGTGTTACCCTAGACCCTTATATGTACTCCCTGACCCCAAGTGAGTTATCCTAGCCTTTATATATGTACTCTCTGACCGCAAGTGAGTTATTCTAGCCCCTTTATATGTACTCCCAGACCCCAAGTGAGTTACCCTAGTCCCATATAAGTACTGCTTGACCCAAAGTGAGTTACCCTAGCCCTTTATATGTACTCTCTGACCGCAAGTGAGTAACCCTAGTCCCATATAAGTACTCCCTGACCCCAAGTGAGTTACCCTATCCCCTTTATAAGTACACCCAGGCCCCAAGTGATTTATCCTAGCCCCTTTATTAGTACTCCCAGACTCCAAGTGAGTTACCATAGCCGCTTTATATGTACGCCTATACCACAAGTGAGTTACCCTAGTCCCATTGAAGTACTTCCTGACCCCAATTGAGTTACCGTAGCCCCTTTATAAGTACTCCCTGACCCCAAGTGTGTTACCCTAGCCCTTTAATAAGTACACCCTGGCCCCAAGTGAGTTACCCTGGTCTCATATAAGTACTCACAGAAACCAAGTGAGTTACCCTAGTCCCATATAAGTACTCCTTGACCCAAAGTGAGTTACCCTAGCTCCTTTATAAGTACTCCCTGACCACAAGTGAGTTACCATATCACCTTTATAAGTACTCCCTGACCCCAAGTGAGTTATCCTAGCCCCTTTATATGTACACTCTGACCGCATGTGAGTTACCCTAGTCCCTTATATGTACTCCCTGACACCAAGTGAGTTATCCTAGCTTTTATATATGTACTCTCTGACCGCAAGTGAGTTATCATAGCCCTTTTATATGTACTCCCCGACCCCAAGTGAGTTACCCTAGTCCCTTATATCTACTCCCTGACCCAAGTAAGTTACCCTAGTCCCTTAATAAGTACACACTGGTCCCAAGCGAGTTACCCTGGTCCCATATAAGTACTCCCAGACACCAAGTGAGTTAGCCTAGTCCAATATAAGTACTCCTTGTCCCAAAGTGAGTTACCCTAGCCCCTTTATAAGTACTCCCAGACTCCAAGTGAGTTACCATAGCCGCTTTATATGTACTCCCATACCCCAAGTGAGTTATCCTAGCCCCTTTATATGTACTCTCTGACCGCAAGTGAGTTACCCTAGTCCCATATAAGTACTCCTTGACCCAAAGTGAGTTACCCTAGCCCCTTTATAAGTACTCCCTGACCACAAGTGAGTTACCATATCACCTTTATAAGTACTCCCTGACCCCAAGTGAGTTATCATAGCCCCTTTATATGTACTCTCTGACCGCAAGTGAGTTACCCTAGTCCTAATAAGTACTCCCTGACCCCAAGTAAGTTACCCTAGTCACACAGAAGTACTCCTTGACCTCAAGTGAGTTATCCTAGCCCCTTTATATGTACTCCCTGACCCCAAGTGAGTTATCCTAGCACCTTTATATGTACTTTCTGACCGCAAGTGAGTTACCCAAGTCCCATAGTAGTACTCCCTGACCCCAAGTGAGTTACCATAGCCCCTTTATAAGTACACCCTGGCCCCAAGTGATTTATCCTAGCCCCTTTATATGTACTCCCAGACTCCAAGTGAGTTACCATAGCCGCTTTATATGTACTACCATACCCCAAGTGAGTTACCCTAGCCCCTATATAAGTAATCCCTGACCCCAAGTGAGTCACCCTAGTCCCCTAGAAGTACTCCCTGACCCCAAGTAAGTTACCCTAGTCACATAGAAGTACTCCTTGACCCCAAGTGAGTTATCCTAGCCCCTTTATATGTACTCCCTGACCCCAAGTTAGTTATCCTAGCCCCTTTATATGTACACTCTGACCGCATGTGAGTTACCCTAGTCCCTTATATGTACTCCCTGACCCCAAGTGGGTTATCCTAGCCTTTATATATGTACTCTCTGACCGCAAGTGAGTTACCCTAGTCCCATAGTGGTACTCCCTGACCCCAAGTGAGTTACCCTAGTCCCATATAAGTACTCCCAGACCGCAAGTGAGTTATCCTAGTCCCATAGAAGTACTCCCTGACCCCAAGTGTGTTACCCTAGTCACATAGAAGTACTCCCTGACCCCAAGTGAGTAATCCTTGTTCCATAGAAGTACTCCCTGACCCCAAGTGTGTTACCCTAGTCCCATATAAGTACTCCCTGACCCAAAATGTGTTGTCCTAGCCCCTGTATATGAACTCACTGACCGCAATTGAGTTATCCTAGCCCCTTTATATGTACTCTCTGCCCGCAAGTGAGTTACCATAGCCCCTTTATAAGTACTCCCTGACCCCAAGTGAGTTATCCTAGCCCCTTTATATGTACTCTCTGACCGCATGTGAGTTACCCTAGTCCCTTATATGTACTCCCTGACCCCAAGTGAGTTATCCTAGCCTTTATATATGTACTCTCTGACCGCAAGTGAGTTATCCTAGCCCCTTTATATGTACTCTCTGACCGCAAGTGAGTTACCCTAGTCCCATAGTAGTACTCCCTGACCCCAAGTGAGTTACCATAGCCCCTTTATAAGTACTCCCTGACCCCAAGTGAGTTATCCTAGTCCCATAGAAGTACTCCCTGACCCCAAGTGAGTTACCCTAGCCCCTATATAAGTACTCCATGACCCCAAGTGAGTTACTCTTGTCCCCTAGAAGTACTCCCTGACCCCAAGTGTGTTACCCCAGTCCCTTATAAGTACTCCCTGACCCCAAGTGAGTTACCATATCACCTTTATAAGTACTACCTGACCCCAAGTGAGTTATCCTAGCCCCTTTATATGTACTCTCTGACCGCAAGTGAGTTACCCTAGTCCCATAGTAGTACTCCCTGACCCCAAGTGTGTTACCCTAGTCACATAGAAGTACTCCCTGACCCCAAGTGAGTTATCCTTGTTCCATAGAAGTACTCCCTGACCCCAAGTGTGTTACCCTAGTCCCATATAAGTACTCCCTGACCCAAAATGTGTTGACGTAGCCCCTTTATACGAACTCTCTGACCTCAAGTAAGTTACCCTAGTCCCATATAAGTACTCCCTGATCCAAAATGTGTTGTCCTAGCCCACTATATGAACTCTCTGACCGCAAGTGAGTTACCCTAGACCTAATAAGTACTCCCTGACCCCAAGTGAGTTACCCTAGCCCCTATATAAGTACTCCCTGACCCCAAGTGAGTTACCCTAGTCCCCTAGAAGTACTCCCTGATCCCAAGTGAGTTATCCTAGCCCCTTTATATGTACTCTCTGACCGCAAGTGAGTTACCCTAGTCCCATTTAAGTACTCCTTGACCCCAAGTGAGTTACCCTAGTCCCATAGAAGTACTCCCTTACCCCAAGTGAGTTACCCTAGTCACATAGAAGTACTGTCTGACCCCAAGTGAGTTACCATAGCCCCTTTATAAGTACTCCCTGACCGCAAGTGAGTTACCGTAGTCCCACAGTAATACTCCCTGACCCCAAGTGAGTTATCCTAGCCACTTTATATGTACTCTCTGACCGCAAGTGAGTTACCCTAGTCCAATATAAGTACTCCCTGACCCCAAGTGAGTTACCATAGCCCCTTTATAAGAACTCCCTGACCCCAAGTGAGTAAGCCTAGCCCCTTTATATGCACTCTCTGACCGCAAGTGAGTTATTCAAACCCCTTTATATGTACTCCCTGACCCCAAGTGAGTTACCCTAGTCTCATATAAGTACTCCCTGAACCCAAGTGTGTTACCATAGCCCCTTTATAAGTACCCCCTGACCCCCAAATGTGTTACCTTAGTCCATAAATGTACTCCCTGACCCCAAGTTAGTTATCCTAGCCCCTTTATATGTACACTCTGACCGCATGTGAGTTACCCTAGTCCCTTATATGTACTCCTTGACCCCAAGTGAGTTATCCTAGCCTTTATATATGTACTCTCTGACCGCAAGTGAGTTATCCTAGCCCCTTTATATGTACTCCCAGACCCCAAGTGAGTTACCCTAGTCCCTTATACGTACTCCCTGACCCCAAGTAAGTTACCCTAGTCACATAGAAGTACTCCTTGACCCCAAGTGAGTTATCCTAGCCCCTTTATATGTACTCTCTGACCGCAAGTGAGTTATCCTAGCCCCTATATATATACTCCCATACCCCAAGTGAGTTACCCTAGTCCCTTATATCTACTCCCTGACCCCAAGTGAGTTACCATATCACCTTTATAAGTACTCCCTGACCCCAGGTGAGTTATCCTAGCCCCTTTATATGTACTCTCTGACCGCAAGTGAGTTACCCTAGTCCCATTTAAGTACTCCTTGACCCCAAGTGAATTACCATAGCCCCTTTATAAGTACTCCCTGACCCCAAGTGAGTTATCCTAGCCCCTTTATATGCACTCTCTGACCGCAAGTGAGTTATTCAAACCCCATTATAAGTACTCCCTGACCCCAAGTGAGTTACCCTAGCCCCTATATAAGTACTCCCTGACCCCAAGTGAGTTACCCTAGTCACATAGAAGTACTCCCTGACCCCAACTGAGTTACCATAGCCCCTTTATAAGTACTCCCTGACCCCAAGTGAGTTATCCTAGCCCCTTTATATGCACTCTCTGATCGCAAGTGAGTTATTCAAACCCCTTTATAAGTACTCCCTGACCCTTAGTGTGTTACCCTAGTCTCATATAAGTACTCCCTGAACCCAAGTGTGTTACCATAGCCCCTTTATATGTACCCCCTGACCCCCAAATGTGTTACCCTAGTCCCTTATATGTACTCCTTGACCCCAAGTGAGTTATCCTAGCCTTTATATATGTACTCTCTGACCGCAAGTGAGTTATCCTAGCCCCTTTATATGTACTCCCAGACCCCAAGTGAGTTACCCTAGTCCCTTATACGTACTCCCTGACCCCAAGTAAGTTACCCTAGTCACATAGAAGTACTCCTTGACCCCAAGTGAGTTATCCTAGCCCCTTTATATGTACACTCTGACCGCATGTGAGTTACCCTAGTCCCTTATATGTACTCCCTGACCCCAAGTGAGTTATCCTACCATTTATATATGTACTCCCTGACCTCAAGTGAGTTATCCTAGCCCCTTTATATGTACTCTCTGACCCCAAGTGAGTTACCCTAGTCCTAATAAGTACTCCCTGACCCCAAGTGAGTAATCCTTGTTCCATAGAAGTACTCCCTGAACCCAAGTGTGTTACCCTAGTCCCATATAAGTACTACCTGACCCAAAATGTGTTGTCCTAGCTCCTGTATATGAACTCACTGACCGCAAGTGAGTTACCCTAGTCCCTTATATGTACTCCCTGACCCCAAGTGAGTTATCCTAGCCTTTATATATGTACTCTCTGACCGCAAGTGAGTTATCCTAGCCCCTTTATATGTACTCCCAGACCCCAAGTGAGTTACCCCAGTCCCTTATAAGTACTGCTTGACCCAAAGTGAGTTACCCTAGTCCCATAGAATTACTCCCTGACCCCAAGTGAGTTACCGTAGCCCCTTTATAAGTACTCCCTGACCCCAAGTGAGTTATCCTAGCCCCTTTATATGTACTCTCTGACCGCAAGTGAGTTATCCTTGTTCCATAGAAGTACTCCCTGACCCCAAGTGTGTTACCCTAGTCCCATATAAGTACTCCCTGACCCAAAATGTGTTGTCCTAGCCCCTTTATACGAACTCTCTGACCGCAAGTGAGTTACCCTAGTCCCATATAAGTACTCCCTGACTCAAAATGTGTTGTCCTAGCCCCTTTATATGAACTCTCTGACCGCAAGTGAGTTACCCTAGTCCTAATAAGTACTCCCTGACCCCAAGTGAGTTACCCTAGCCCCTATATAAGTACTCCATGACCCCAAGTGAGTTACTCTTGTCTTCTAGAAGTACTCCCTGACCCCAAGTGAGTTACCCCAGTCCCTTATAAGTACTCCCTGACCCCAAGTGAGTTACCATATCACCTTTATAAGTACTCCCTGACCCCAAGTGAGTTATCCTAGCCCCTTTATATGTACTCTCTGACCGCAAGTGAGTTACCCTAGTCCCATAGTAGTACCCCCTGACCCCAAGTGTGTTACCCTAGTCACATAGAAGTACTCCCTGACCCCAAGTGAGTTATCCTTGTTCCATAGTAGTACTCCCTGACCCCAAGTGTGTTACCCTAGTCACATAGAAGTACTCCCTGACCCCAAGTGAGTTATCCTTGTTCCATAGAAGTACTCCCTGACCCCAAGTGTGTTACCCTAGTCCCATATAAGTACTCCCTGATCCAAAATGTGTTGTCCTAGCCCACTATATGAACTCTCTGACCGCAAGTGAGTTACCCTAGTCCTAATAAGTACTCCCTGACCCCAAGTGAGTTACCCTAGCCCCTATATAAGTACTCCCTGACCCCAAGTGAGTTACCCTAGTCCCCTAGAAGTACTCCCTGACCCCAATTGAGTTATCCTAGCCCCTTTATATGTACTCTCTGACCGCAAGTGAGTTACCCTAGTCCCATATAAGTACTCCCTGACCCCAAGTGTGTTACCCTAGCCCCTATATATGTACTCCCTGACCCCAAGTGAGTTACCCTAGTCCCATAGAAGTACTCCCTGACCCCAAGTGAGTTACCCTAGTCACATAGAAGTACTCCCTGACCCCAAGTGAGTTACCATAGCCCCTTTGTAAGTACTCCCTGACCGCAAGTGAGTTACCGTGGTCCCACAGTAGTACTCCCTGACCTCAAGTGAGTTATCCTAGCCCCTTTATATGTACTCTCTGACCGCAAGTGAGTTACCCTAGTCCAATATAAGTACTCCCTGACCCCAAGTGAGTTACCATAGCCCCTTTATAAGTACTCCCTGACCCCAACTGAGTTACCATAGCCCCTTTATAAGTACTCCCTGACCCCAAGTGAGTTATCCTAGCCCCTTTATATGCACTCTCTGACCGCAAGTGAGTTATTCAAACCCCTTTATAAGTACTCCCTGACCCCAAGTGAGTTACCCTAGCCCCTATATAAGTACTCCCTGACCCCAAGTGAGTTACCCTAGTCCCCTAGAAGTACTCCCTGACCCCAAGTGAGTTATCCTAGCCCCTTTATATGTACTCTCTGACCGCAAGTGAGTTACCCTAGTCCCATATAAATACTCCCTGACCCCAAGTGTGTTACCCTAGCCCCTATATATGTACTTCCTGACCCCAAGTGAGTTACCCTAGTCCCATAGAAGTACTCCCTGACCCCAAGTGAGTTACCCTAGTCACATAGAAGTACTCCCTGACCCCAACTGAGTTACCATAGCCCCTTTATAAGTACTCCCTGACCCCAAGTGAGTTATCCTAGCCCCTTTATATGCACTCTCTGATCGCAAGTGAGTTATTCAAACCCCTTTATAAGTACTCCCTGACCCTTAGTGTGTTACCCTAGTCTCATATAAGTACTCCCTGAACCCAAGTGTGTTACCACAGCCCCTTTATATGTACCCCCTGACCCCCAAATGTGTTACCTTAGTCCCATAAATGTACTCCCTGACCCCAAGTTAGTTATCCTAGCCCCTTTATATGTACACTCTGACCGCATGTGAGTTACCCTAGTCCCTTATATGTACTCCCTGACCCCAAGTGAGTTATCCTAGCATTTATATATGTACTCCCTGACCTCAAGTGAGTTATCCTAGCCCCTTTATATGTACTCTCTGACCGCAAGTGAGTTACCCTAGTCCAATATAAGTACTCCCTGACCCCAAGTGAGTTACCCTAGCCCCTATATAAGTACTCCCTGACCCCAAGTGAGTTACCCTAGTCCCCTAGAAGTACTCCTTGACCCCAAGTGAGTTATCCTAGCCCCTTTATATGTACTCTCTGACCGCAAGTGAGTTATCCTAGCCCCTTTATATATACCCCCATACCCCAAGTGAGTTACCCTAGTCCCTTATAACTACTCCCTGACCCCAAGTGAGTTACCATATCACCTTTATACGTACTCCCTGACCCCAAGTGAGTTATCCTAGCCCCTTTATATGTACTCTCTGACCGCAAGTGAGTTACCCTAGTCCCATAGTAGTACTCCCTGACCCCAAGTGAGTTATCCTAGTCCCATAGAAGTACTCCCTGACCCCAAGTGAGTTACCCTAGTCCCATATAAGTACTCCCTGACCCCAAGTGAGTTACCGCAGCCCCTTTATAAGTACTCCCTGACCCCAAGTGAGTTATCCTAGCCCCTTTATATGTACTCTCTGACCGCAAGTGAGTTATCATTGTTCCATAGAAGTACTCCCTGACCCCAAGTGTGTTACCCTAGTCCCATATAAGTACTCCCTGACCAAAAATGTGTTGTCCTAGCCCATTTATACGAACTCTCTGACCGCAAGTGAGTTACCCTAGTCCCATATAAGTACTCCCTGACCCAAAATGTGTTGTCCTAGCCCCTTTATATGAACTCTCTGACCGCAAGTGAGTTACCCTAGTCCTAATAAGTACTCCCTGACCCCAAGTGAGTTACCCTAGCCCCTATATAAGTACTCCATGACCCCAAGTGAGTTACTCTTGTCCCCTAGAAGTACTCCCTGACCCCAAGTGTGTTACCCCAGTCCCTTATAAGTACTCCCTGACCCCAAGTGAGTTACCATATCACCTTTATAAGTACTCCCTGACCCCAAGTGAGTTATCCTAGCCCCTTTATATGTACTCTCTGACCGCAAGTGAGTTACCCTAGTCCCATAGTAGTACTCCCTGACCCCAAGTGTGTTACCCTAGTCACATAGAAGTACTCCCTGACCCCAAGTGAGTTATCCTTGTTCCATAGAAGTACTCCCTGACCCCAAGTGTGTTACCCTAGTCCCATATAAGTACTCCCTGACCCAAAATGTGTTGACGTAGCCCCTTTATACGAACTCTCTGACCTCAAGTAAGTTACCCTAGTCCCATATAAGTACTCCCTGATCCAAAATGTGTTGTCCTAGCCCACTATATGAACTCTCTGACCGCAAGTGAGTTACCCTAGTCCTAATAAGTACTCCCTGACCCCAAGTGAGTTACCCTAGCCCCTATATAAGTACTCCCTGACCCCAAGTGAGTTACCCTAGTCCCCTAGAAGTACTCCCTGATCCCAAGTGAGTTATCCTAGCCCCTTTATATGTACTCTCTGAACGCAAGTGAGTTACCCTAGTCCCATTTAAGTACTCCTTGACCCCAAGTGAGTTACCCTAGTCCCATAGAAGTACTCCCTTACCCCAAGTGAGTTACCCTAGTCACATAGAAGTACTCCCTGACCCCAAGTGAGTTACCATAGCCCCTTTATAAGTACTCCCTGACCGCAAGTGAGTTACCGTAGTCCCACAGTAGTACTCCCTGACCCCAAGTGAGTTATCCTAGCCACTTTATATGTACTCTCTGACCGCAAGTGAGTTACCCTAGTCCAATATAAGTACTCCCTGACCCCAAGTGAGTTACCATAGCCCCTTTATAAGTACTCCCTGACCCCAACTGAGTTACCATAGCCCCTTTATAAGTACTCCCTGACCCCAAGTGAGTAAGCCTAGCCCCTTTATATGCACTCTCTGACCGCAAGTGAGTTATTCAAACCCCTTTATAAGTACTCCCTGACCCCAAGTGAGTTACCCTAGTCTCATATAAGTACTCCCTGAACCCAAGTGTGTTACCATAGCCCCTTTATAAGTACCCCCTGACCCCCAAATGTGTTACCTTAGTCCATAAATGTACTCCCTGACCCCAAGTTAGTTATCCTAGCCCCTTTATATGTACACTCTGACCGCATGTGAGTTACCCTAGTCCCTTATATGTACTCCTTGACCCCAAGTGAGTTATCCTAGCCTTTATATATGTACTCTCTGACCGCAAGTGAGTTATCCTAGCCCCTTTATATGTACTCCCAGACCCCAAGTGAGTTACCCTAGTCCCTTATACGTACTCCCTGACCCCAAGCAAGTTACCCTAGTTACATAGAAGTACTCCTTGACCCCAAGTGAGTTATCCTAGCCCCTTTATATGTACTCTCTGACCGCAAGTGAGTTATCCTAGCCCCTTTATATATACTCCCATACCCCAAGTGAGTTACCCTAGTCCCTTATATCTACTCCCTGACCCCAAGTGAGTTACCATATCACCTTTATAAGTACTCCCTGACCCCAAGTGAGTTATCCTAGCCCCTTTATATGTACTCTCTGACCGCAAGTGAGTTACCCTAGCCCCTATATAAGTACTCCCTGACCCCAAGTGAGTTACCATAGCCCCTTTATAAGTACTCCCTGACCCCAACTGAGTTACCATAGCCCCTTTATAAGTACTCCCTGACCCCAAGTGAGTAAGCCTAGCCCCTTTATATGCACTCTCTGACCGCAAGTGAGTTATTCAAACCCCTTTATAAGTACTCCCTGACCCCAAGTGAGTTACCCTAGCCCCTATATAAGTACTCCCTGACCCCAAGTGAGTTACCCTAGTCACATAGAAGTACTCCCTGACCCCAACTGAGTTACCATAGCCCCTTTATAAGTACTCCCTGACCCCAAGTGAGTTATCCTAGCCCCTTTATATGCACTCTCTGATCGCAAGTGAGTTATTCAAACCCCTTTATAAGTACTCCCTGACCCTTAGTGTGTTACCCTAGTCTCATATAAGTACTCCCTGAACCCAAGTGTGTTACCATAGCCCCTTTATATGTACCCCCTGACCCCCAAATGTGTTACCTTAGTCCCATAAATGTACTCCCTGACCCCAAGTTAGTTATCCTAGCCCCTTTATATGTACACTCTGACCGCATGTGAGTTACCCTAGTCCCTTATATGTACTCCCTGACCCCAAGTGAGTTATCCTAGCATTTATATATGTACTCTCTGACCGCAAGTGAGTTACCCTAGTCCCATAGTGGTACTCCCTGACCCCAAGTGAGTTACCCTAGTCCCATATAAGTACTCCCAGACCGCAAGTGAGTTATCCTAGTCCCATAGAAGTACTCCCTGACCCCAAGTGTGTTACCCTAGTCACATAGAAGTACTCCCTGACCCCAAGTGAGTAATCCTTGTTCCATAGAAGTACTCCCTGACCCCAAGTGTGTTACCCTAGTCCCATATAAGTACTCCCTGACCCAAAATGTGTTGTCCTAGCCCCTGTATATGAACTCACTGACCGCAATTGAGTTATCCTAGCCCCTTTATATGAACTCTCTGCCCGCAAGTGAGTTACCATAGCCCCTTTATAAGTACTCCCTGACCCCAAGTGAGTTATCCTAGCCCCTTTATATGTACTCTCTGACCGCATGTGAGTTACCCTAGTCCCTTATATGTACTCCCTGACCCCAAGTGAGTTATCCTAGCCTTTATATATGTACTCTCTGACCGCAAGTGAGTTATTCTAGCCCCTTTATATGTACTCCCAGACCCCAAGTGAGTTACCCTAGTCCCATATAAGTACTGCTTGACCCAAAGTGAGTTACCCTAGCCCTTTATATGTACTCTCTGACCGCAAGTGAGTAACCCTAGTCCCATATAAGTACTCCCTGACCCCAAGTGAGTTACCCTATCCCCTTTATAACTACACCCTAGCCCCAAGTGATTTATCCTAGCCCCTTTATTAGTACTCCCAGACTCCAAGTGAGTTACCATAGCCGCTTTATATGTACTCCTATACCCCAAGTGAGTTACCCTAGTCCCATTGAAGTACTTCCTGACCCCAAGTGAGTTACCGTAGCCCCTTTATAAGTACTCCCTGACCCCAAGTGAGTTATCCTAGCCCCTTTATATGTACTCTCTGACCGCAAGTAAGTTATCCTAGTCCCATAGAAGTACTCCCTGACCACAAGTGAGTTACCCTACTCCCATATAAGTACTCCCTGACCACAAGTGAGTAATCCTTGTTCCATAGAAGTACTCCCTGACCCCAAGTGTGTTACCCTAGTCCCATATAAGTACTCCCTGACCCAAAATGTGTTGTCCTAGCCCCTGTATATGAACTCTCTGACCGCAAGTGAGTTACCCTATTCCTATATAAGTACTCCCTGACCCAAAATGTGTTGTCCTAGCCCTTTTATATGAACTCTCTGACCGCAAGTAAGTTACCCTAGTCCTAATAAGTACTCCCTGACCCCAAGTGAGTTACCCTATCCCCTATATAAGTACTCCCTGACCCCAAGTGAGTTACAATAGCCCCTTTATAAGTACTCCCTGACCCCAAGTGAGTTACCATATCAACTTTATAAGTACTCCCTGACCCCAAGTGAGTTATCCTAGCCCCTTTATATGTACTCTCTGACCGCAAGTGAGTTACCCTAGTCCCATAGTAGTACTCCCTGACCCCAAGTGTGTTACCCTAGTCACATAGAAGTACTCCCTGACCCCAATTGAGTTATCCTTGTTCCATAGAAGTACTCCCTGACCCCAAGTGTGTTACCCTAGTCCCATATAAGTACTCCCTGACCCAAAATGTGTTGTCCTAGCCCCTTTATACGAACTCTCTGACCGCAAGCGAGTTACCCTAGTCCCATATAAGTACTCCCTGACCCAAAATGTGTTGTCCTAGCCCCTTTATATGAACTCTCTGACCGCAAGTGAGTTACCCTAGTCCTAATAAGTACTCCCTGACCCCAAGTGAGTTACCCTAGCCCCTATATAAGTACTCCATGACCCCAAGTGAGTTACTCTTGTCCCCTAGAAGTACTCCCTGACCCCAAGTGAGTTACCCCAGTCCCTTATAAGTACTCCCTGACCCCAAGTGAGTTATCCTAGCCCCTTTATATGTACTCTCTGACCGCAAGTGAGTTACCCTAGTCCCATAGTAGTACTCCCTGACCCCAAGTGTGTTACCCTAGTCACATAGAAGTACTCCCTGACCCCAATTGAGTTATCCTTGTTCCATAGTAGTACTCCCTGACCCCAAGTGTGTTACCCTAGTCACATAGAAGTACTCCCTGACCCCTAGTGAGTTATCCTTGTTCCATAGTAGTACTCCCTGACCCCAAGTGTGTTATGCTAGTCACATAGAAGTACTCCCTGACCCCAAGTGAGTTATCCTTGTCCCATAGAAGTACTCCCTGACCCCAAGTGTGTTACCCTAGACCCTTATATGTACTCCCTGACCCCAAGTGAGTTATCCTAGCCTTTATATATGTACTCTCTGACCGCAAGTGAGTTATTCTAGCCCCTTTATATGTACTCCCAGACCCCAAGTGAGTTACCCTAGTCCCATATAAGTACTGCTTGACCCAAAGTGAGTTACCCTAGCCCTTTATATGTACTCTCTGACCGCAAGTGAGTAACCCTAGTCCCATATAAGTACTCCCTGACCCCAAGTGAGTTACCCTATCCCCTTTATAAGTACACCCAGGCCCCAAGTGATTTATCCTAGCCCCTTTATTAGTACTCCCAGACTCCAAGTGAGTTACCATAGCCGCTTTATATGTACGCCTATACCACAAGTGAGTTACCCTAGTCCCATTGAAGTACTTCCTGACCCCAATTGAGTTACCGTAGCCCCTTTATAAGTACTCCCTGACCCCAAGTGTGTTACCCTAGCCCTTTAATAAGTACACCCTGGCCCCAAGTGAGTTACCCTGGTCTCATATAAGTACTCACAGAAACCAAGTGAGTTACCCTAGTCCCATATAAGTACTCCTTGACCCAAAGTGAGTTACCCTAGCTCCTTTATAAGTACTCCCTGACCACAAGTGAGTTACCATATCACCTTTATAAGTACTCCCTGACCCCAAATGAGTTATCCTAGCCCCTTTATATGTACACTCTGACCGCATGTGAGTTACCCTAGTCCCTTATATGTACTCCCTGACACCAAGTGAGTTATCCTAGCTTTTATATATGTACTCTCTGACCGCAAGTGAGTTATCATAGCCCTTTTATATGTACTCCCCGACCCCAAGTGAGTTACCCTAGTCCCTTATATCTACTCCCTGACCCAAGTAAGTTACCCTAGTCCCTTAATAAGTACACACTGGTCCCAAGCGAGTTACCCTGGTCCCATATAAGTACTCCCAGACACCAAGTGAGTTAGCCTAGTCCAATATAAGTACTCCTTGTCCCAAAGTGAGTTACCCTAGCCCCTTTATAAGTACTCCCAGACTCCAAGTGAGTTACCATAGCCGCTTTATATGTACTCCCATACCCCAAGTGAGTTACCATAGCCGCTTTATATGTACTACCATACCCCAAGTGAGTTACCCTAGCCCCTATATAAGTAATCCCTGACCCCAAGTGAGTCACCCTAGTCCCCTAGAAGTACTCCCTGACCCCAAGTAAGTTACCCTAGTCACATAGAAGTACTCCTTGACCCCAAGTGAGTTATCCTAGCCCCTTTATATGTACTCCCTGACCACAAGTGAGTTACCATATCACCTTTATAAGTACCTCCCTGACCCCAAGTGAGTTATCATAGCCCCTTTATATGTACTCTCTGACCGCAAGTGAGTTACCCTAGTCCTAATAAGTACTCCCTGACCCCAAGTAAGTTACCCTAGTCACACAGAAGTACTCCTTGACCTCAAGTGAGTTATCCTAGCCCCTTTATATGTACTCCCTGACCCCAAGTGAGTTATCCTAGCACCTTTATATGTACTTTCTGACCGCAAGTGAGTTACCCAAGTCCCATAGTAGTACTCCCTGACCCCAAGTGAGTTACCATAGCCCCTTTATAAGTACACCCTGGCCCCAAGTGATTTATCCTAGCCCCTTTATAATGTACTCCCAGACTCCAAGTGAGTTACCATAGCCGCTTTATATGTACTACCATACCCCAAGTGAGTTACCCTAGCCCCTATATAAGTAATCCCTGACCCCAAGTGAGTCACCCTAGTCCCCTAGAAGTACTCCCTGACCCCAAGTAAGTTACCCTAGTCACATAGAAGTACTCCTTGACCCCAAGTGAGTTACCCTAGCCCCTTTATAAGTACTCCCTGACCACAAGTGAGTTACCATATCACCTTTATAAGTACTCCCTGACCCCAAGTGAGTTATCATAGCCCCTTTATATGTACTCTCTGACCGCAAGTGAGTTACCCTAGTCCCATATAAGTACTCCTTGACCCAAAGTGAGTTACCCTAGCCCCTTTATAAGTACTCCCTGACCACAAGTGAGTTACCATATCACCTTTATAAGTACTCCCCTGACCCCAAGTGAGTTATCATAGCCCCTTTATATGTACTCTCTGACCGCAAGTGAGTTACCCTAGTCCTAATAAGTACTCCCTGACCCCAAGTAAGTTACCCTAGTCACACAGAAGTACTCCTTGACCTCAAGTGAGTTATCCTAGCCCCTTTATATGTACTCCCTGACCCCAAGTGAGTTATCCTAGCACCTTTATATGTACTTTCTGACCGCAAGTGAGTTACCCAAGTCCCATAGTAGTACTCCCTGACCCCAAGTGAGTTACCATAGCCCCTTTATAAGTACACCCTGGCCCCAAGTGATTTATCCTAGCCCCTTTATATGTACTCCCAGACTCCAAGTGAGTTACCATAGCCGCTTTATATGTACTACCATACCCCAAGTGAGTTACCCTAGCCCCTATATAAGTAATCCCTGACCCCAAGTGAGTCACCCTAGTCCCCTAGAAGTACTCCCTGACCCCAAGTAAGTTACCCTAGTCACATAGAAGTACTCCTTGACCCCAAGTGAGTTATCCTAGCCCCTTTATATGTACTCCCTGACCCCAAGTTAGTTATCCTAGCCCCTTTATATGTACACTCTGACCGCATGTGAGTTACCCTAGTCCCTTATATGTACTCCCTGACCCCAAGTGGGTTATCCTAGCCTTTATATATGTACTCTCTGACCGCAAGTGAGTTACCCTAGTCCCATAGTGGTACTCCCTGACCCCAAGTGAGTTACCCTAGTCCCATATAAGTACTCCCAGACCGCAAGTGAGTTATCCTAGTCCCATAGAAGTACTCCCTGACCCCAAGTGTGTTACCCTAGTCACATAGAAGTACTCCCTGACCCCAAGTGAGTAATCCTTGTTCCATAGAAGTACTCCCTCCCAAGTGTGTTACCCTAGTCCCATATAAGTACTCCCTGACCCAAAATGTGTTGTCCTAGCCCCTGTATATGAACTCACTGACCGCAATTGAGTTATCCTAGCCCCTTTATATGTACTCTCTGCCCGCAAGTGAGTTACCATAGCCCCTTTATAAGTACTCCCTGACCCCAAGTGAGTTATCCTAGCCCCTTTATATGTACTCTCTGACCGCAAGTGAGTTACCCTAGTCCCATAGTAGTACTCCCTGACCCCAAGTGAGTTACCATAGCCCCTTTATAAGTACTCCCTGACCCCAAGTGAGTTATCCTAGTCCCATAGAAGTACTCCCTGACCCCAAGTGAGTTACCCTAGCCCCTATATAAGTACTCTCTGACCGCAAGTGAGTTACCCTAGTCCCATAGTAGTACTCCCTGACCCCAAGTGTGTTACCCTAGTCACATAGAAGTACTCCCTGACCCCAAGTGAGTTATCCTTGTTCCATAGAAGTACTCCCTGACCCCAAGTGTGTTACCCTAGTCCCATATAAGTACTCCCTGACCCAAAATGTGTTGACGTAGCCCCTTTATACGAACTCTCTGACCTCAAGTAAGTTACCCTAGTCCCATATAAGTACTCCCTGATCCAAAATGTGTTGTCCTAGCCCACTATATGAACTCTCTGACCGCAAGTGAGTTACCCTAGACCTAATAAGTACTCCCTGACCCCAAGTGAGTTACCCTAGCCCCTATATAAGTACTCCCTGACCCCAAGTGAGTTACCCTAGTCCCCTAGAAGTACTCCCTGATCCCAAGTGAGTTATCCTAGCCCCTTTATATGTACTCTCTGACCGCAAGTGAGTTACCCTAGTCCCATTTAAGTACTCCTTGACCCCAAGTGAGTTACCCTAGTCCCATAGAAGTACTCCCTTACCCCAAGTGAGTTACCCCTAGTCACATAGAAGTACTGTCTGACCCCAAGTGAGTTACCATAGCCCCTTTATAAGTACTCCCTGACCGCAAGTGAGTTACCGTAGTCCCACAGTAATACTCCCTGACCCCAAGTGAGTTATCCTAGCCACTTTATATGTACTCTCTGACCGCAAGTGAGTTACCCTAGTCCAATATAAGTACTCCCTGACCCCAAGTGAGTTACCATAGCCCCTTTATAAGAACTCCCTGACCCCAAGTGAGTAAGCCTAGCCCCTTTATATGCACTCTCTGACCGCAAGTGAGTTATTCAAACCCCTTTATATGTACTCCCTGACCCCAAGTGAGTTACCCTAGTCTCATATAAGTACTCCCTGAACCCAAGTGTGTTACCATAGCCCCTTTATAAGTACCCCCTGACCCCCAAATGTGTTACCTTAGTCCATAAATGTACTCCCTGACCCCAAGTTAGTTATCCTAGCCCCTTTATATGTACACTCTGACCGCATGTGAGTTACCCTAGTCCCTTTATATGTACTCCTTGACCCCAAGTGAGTTATCCTAGCCTTTATATATGTACTCTCTGACCGCAAGTGAGTTATCCTAGCCCCTTTATATGTACTCCCAGACCCCAAGTGAGTTACCCTAGTCCCTTATACGTACTCCCTGACCCCAAGTAAGTTACCCTAGTCACATAGAAGTACTCCTTGACCCCAAGTGAGTTATCCTAGCCCCTTTATATGTACTCTCTGACCGCAAGTGAGTTATCCTAGCCCCTATATATATACTCCCATACCCCAAGTGAGTTACCCTAGTCCCTTATATCTACTCCCTGACCCCAAGTGAGTTACCATATCACCTTTATAAGTACTCCCTGACCCCAGGTGAGTTATCCTAGCCCCTTTATATGTACTCTCTGACCGCAAGTGAGTTACCCTAGCCCCTATATAAGTACTCCCTGACCCCAAGTGAGTTACCCTAGTCCCCTAGAAGTACTCCCTTATCCCAAGTGAGTTATCCTAGCCCCTTTATATGTACTCTCTGACCGCAAGTGAGTTACCCTAGTCCCATTTAAGTACTCCTTGACCCCAAGTGAATTACCATAGCCCCTTTATAAGTACTCCCTGACCCCAAGTGAGTTATCCTAGCCCCTTTATATGCACTCTCTGACCGCAAGTGAGTTATTCAAACCCCATTATAAGTACTCCCTGACCCCAAGTGAGTTACCCTAGCCCCTATATAAGTACTCCCTGACCCCCAAGTGAGTACCCTAGTCCACATAGAAGTACTCCCTGACCCCAACTGAGTTACCATAGCCCCTTTATAAGTACTCCCTGACCCCAAGTGAGTTATCCTAGCCCCTTTATATGCACTCTCTGATCGCAAGTGAGTTATTCAAACCCCTTTATAAGTACTCCCTGACCCTTAGTGTGTTACCCTAGTCTCATATAAGTACTCCCTGAACCCAAGTGTGTTACCATAGCCCCTTTATATGTACCCCCTGACCCCCAAATGTGTTACCCTAGTCCCTTATATGTACTCCTTGACCCCAAGTGAGTTATCCTAGCCTTTATATATGTACTCTCTGACCGCAAGTGAGTTATCCTAGCCCCTTTATATGTACTCCCAGACCCCAAGTGAGTTACCCTAGTCCCTTATACGTACTCCCTGACCCCAAGTAAGTTACCCTAGTCACATAGAAGTACTCCTTGACCCCAAGTGAGTTATCCTAGCCCCTTTATATGTACACTCTGACCGCATGTGAGTTACCCTAGTCCCTTATATGTACTCCCTGACCCCAAGTGAGTTATCCTACCATTTATATATGTACTCCCTGACCTCAAGTGAGTTATCCTAGCCCCTTTATATGTACTCTCTGACCCCAAGTGAGTTACCCTAGTCCTAATAAGTACTCCCTGACCCCAAGTGAGTAATCCTTGTTCCATAGAAGTACTCCCTGAACCCAAGTGTGTTACCCTAGTCCCATATAAGTACTACCTGACCCAAAATGTGTTGTCCTAGCTCCTGTATATGAACTCACTGACCGCAAGTGAGTTACCCTAGTCCCTTATATGTACTCCCTGACCCCAAGTGAGTTATCCTAGCCTTTATATATGTACTCTCTGACCGCAAGTGAGTTATCCTAGCCCCTTTATATGTACTCCCAGACCCCAAGTGAGTTACCCCAGTCCCTTATAAGTACTGCTTGACCCAAAGTGAGTTACCCTAGTCCCATAGAATTACTCCCTGACCCCAAGTGAGTTACCGTAGCCCCTTTATAAGTACTCCCTGACCCCAAGTGAGTTATCCTAGCCCCTTTATATGTACTCTCTGACCGCAAGTGAGTTATCCTTGTTCCATAGAAGTACTCCCTGACCCCAAGTGTGTTACCCTAGTCCCATATAAGTACTCCCTGACCCAAAATGTGTTGTCCTAGCCCCTTTATACGAACTCTCTGACCGCAAGTGAGTTACCCTAGTCCCATATAAGTACTCCCTGACCCAAAATGTGTTGTCCTAGCCCCTTTATATGAACTCTCTGACCGCAAGTGAGTTACCCTAGTCCTAATAAGTACTCCCTGACCCCAAGTGAGTTACCCTAGCCCCTATATAAGTACTCCATGACCCCAAGTGAGTTACTCTTGTCTTCTAGAAGTACTCCCTGACCCCAAGTGAGTTACCCCAGTCCCTTATAAGTACTCCCTGACCCCAAGTGAGTTACCATATCACCTTTATAAGTACTCCCTGACCCCAAGTGAGTTATCCTAGCCCCTTTATATGTACTCTCTGACCGCAAGTGAGTTACCCTAGTCCCATAGTAGTACCCCCTGACCCCAAGTGTGTTACCCTAGTCACATAGAAGTACTCCCTGACCCCAAGTGAGTTATCCTTGTTCCATAGTAGTACTCCCTGACCCCAAGTGTGTTACCCTAGTCACATAGAAGTACTCCCTGACCCCAAGTGAGTTATCCTTGTTCCATAGAAGTACTCCCTGACCCCAAGTGTGTTACCCTAGTCCCATATAAGTACTCCCTGATCCAAAATGTGTTGTCCTAGCCCACTATATGAACTCTCTGACCGCAAGTGAGTTACCCTAGTCCTAATAAGTACTCCCTGACCCCAAGTGAGTTACCCTAGCCCCTATATAAGTACTCCCTGACCCCAAGTGAGTTACCCTAGTCCCCTAGAAGTACTCCCTGACCCCAATTGAGTTATCCTAGCCCCTTTATATGTACTCTCTGACCGCAAGTGAGTTACCCTAGTCCCATATAAGTACTCCCTGACCCCAAGTGTGTTACCCTAGCCCCTATATATGTACTCCCTGACCCCAAGTGAGTTACCCTAGTCCCATAGAAGTACTCCCTGACCCCAAGTGAGTTACCCTAGTCACATAGAAGTACTCCCTGACCCCAAGTGAGTTACCATAGCCCCTTTGTAAGTACTCCCTGACCGCAAGTGAGTTACCGTGGTCCCACAGTAGTACTCCCTGACCTCAAGTGAGTTATCCTAGCCCCTTTATATGTACTCTCTGACCGCAAGTGAGTTACCCTAGTCCAATATAAGTACTCCCTGACCCCAAGTGAGTTACCATAGCCCCTTTATAAGTACTCCCTGACCCCAACTGAGTTACCATAGCCCCTTTATAAGTACTCCCTGACCCCAAGTGAGTTATCCTAGCCCCTTTATATGCACTCTCTGACCGCAAGTGAGTTATTCAAACCCCTTTATAAGTACTCCCTGACCCCAAGTGAGTTACCCTAGCCCCTATATAAGTACTCCCTGACCCCAAGTGAGTTACCCTAGTCCCCTAGAAGTACTCCCTGACCCCAAGTGAGTTATCCTAGCCCCTTTATATGTACTCTCTGACCGCAAGTGAGTTACCCTAGTCCCATATAAATACTCCCTGACCCCAAGTGTGTTACCCTAGCCCCTATATATGTACTTCCTGACCCCAAGTGAGTTACCCTAGTCCCATAGAAGTACTCCCTGACCCCAAGTGAGTTACCCTAGTCACATAGAAGTACTCCCTGACCCCAACTGAGTTACCATAGCCCCTTTATAAGTACTCCCTGACCCCAAGTGAGTTATCCTAGCCCCTTTATATGCACTCTCTGATCGCAAGTGAGTTATTCAAACCCCTTTATAAGTACTCCCTGACCCTTAGTGTGTTACCCTAGTCTCATATAAGTACTCCCTGAACCCAAGTGTGTTACCACAGCCCCTTTATATGTACCCCCTGACCCCCAAATGTGTTACCTTAGTCCCATAAATGTACTCCCTGACCCCAAGTTAGTTATCCTAGCCCCTTTATATGTACACTCTGACCGCATGTGAGTTACCCTAGTCCCTTATATGTACTCCCTGACCCCAAGTGAGTTATCCTAGCATTTATATATGTACTCCCTGACCTCAAGTGAGTTATCCTAGCCCCTTTATATGTACTCTCTGACCGCAAGTGAGTTACCCTAGTCCAATATAAGTACTCCCTGACCCCAAGTGAGTTACCCTAGCCCCTATATAAGTACTCCCTGACCCCAAGTGAGTTACCCTAGTCCCCTAGAAGTACTCCTTGACCCCAAGTGAGTTATCCTAGCCCCTTTATATGTACTCTCTGACCGCAAGTGAGTTATCCTAGCCCCTTTATATATACCCCCATACCCCAAGTGAGTTACCCTAGTCCCTTATAACTACTCCCTGACCCCAAGTGAGTTACCATATCACCTTTATACGTACTCCCTGACCCCAAGTGAGTTATCCTAGCCCCTTTATATGTACTCTCTGACCGCAAGTGAGTTACCCTAGTCCCATAGTAGTACTCCCTGACCCCAAGTGAGTTATCCTAGTCCCATAGAAGTACTCCCTGACCCCAAGTGAGTTACCCTAGTCCCATATAAGTACTCCCTGACCCCAAGTGAGTTACCGCAGCCCCTTTATAAGTACTCCCTGACCCCAAGTGAGTTATCCTAGCCCCTTTATATGTACTCTCTGACCGCAAGTGAGTTATCATTGTTCCATAGAAGTACTCCCTGACCCCAAGTGTGTTACCCTAGTCCCATATAAGTACTCCCTGACCAAAAATGTGTTGTCCTAGCCCATTTATACGAACTCTCTGACCGCAAGTGAGTTACCCTAGTCCCATATAAGTACTCCCTGACCCAAAATGTGTTGTCCTAGCCCCTTTATATGAACTCTCTGACCGCAAGTGAGTTACCCTAGTCCTAATAAGTACTCCCTGACCCCAAGTGAGTTACCCTAGCCCCTATATAAGTACTCCATGACCCCAAGTGAGTTACTCTTGTCCCCTAGAAGTACTCCCTGACCCCAAGTGTGTTACCCCAGTCCCTTATAAGTACTCCCTGACCCCAAGTGAGTTACCATATCACCTTTATAAGTACTCCCTGACCCCAAGTGAGTTATCCTAGCCCCTTTATATGTACTCTCTGACCGCAAGTGAGTTACCCTAGTCCCATAGTAGTACTCCCTGACCCCAAGTGTGTTACCCTAGTCACATAGAAGTACTCCCTGACCCCAAGTGAGTTATCCTTGTTCCATAGAAGTACTCCCTGACCCCAAGTGTGTTACCCTAGTCCCATATAAGTACTCCCTGACCCAAAATGTGTTGACGTAGCCCCTTTATACGAACTCTCTGACCTCAAGTAAGTTACCCTAGTCCCATATAAGTACTCCCTGATCCAAAATGTGTTGTCCTAGCCCACTATATGAACTCTCTGACCGCAAGTGAGTTACCCTAGTCCTAATAAGTACTCCCTGACCCCAAGTGAGTTACCCTAGCCCCTATATAAGTACTCCCTGACCCCAAGTGAGTTACCCTAGTCCCCTAGAAGTACTCCCTGATCCCAAGTGAGTTATCCTAGCCCCTTTATATGTACTCTCTGAACGCAAGTGAGTTACCCTAGTCCCATTTAAGTACTCCTTGACACCAAGTGAGTTACCCTAGTCCCATAGAAGTACTCCCTTACCCCAAGTGAGTTACCCTAGTCACATAGAAGTACTCCCTGACCCCAAGTGAGTTACCATAGCCCCTTTATAAGTACTCCCTGACCGCAAGTGAGTTACCGTAGTCCCACAGTAGTACTCCCTGACCCCAAGTGAGTTATCCTAGCCACTTTATATGTACTCTCTGACCGCAAGTGAGTTACCCTAGTCCAATATAAGTACTCCCTGACCCCAAGTGAGTTACCATAGCCCCTTTATAAGTACTCCCTGACCCCAACTGAGTTACCATAGCCCCTTTATAAGTACTCCCTGACCCCAAGTGAGTAAGCCTAGCCCCTTTATATGCACTCTCTGACCGCAAGTGAGTTATTCAAACCCCTTTATAAGTACTCCCTGACCCCAAGTGAGTTACCCTAGTCTCATATAAGTACTCCCTGAACCCAAGTGTGTTACCATAGCCCCTTTATAAGTACCCCCTGACCCCCAAATGTGTTACCTTAGTCCATAAATGTACTCCCTGACCCCAAGTTAGTTATCCTAGCCCCTTTATATGTACACTCTGACCGCATGTGAGTTACCCTAGTCCCTTATATGTACTCCTTGACCCCAAGTGAGTTATCCTAGCCTTTATATATGTACTCTCTGACCGCAAGTGAGTTATCCTAGCCCCTTTATATGTACTCCCAGACCCCAAGTGAGTTACCCTAGTCCCTTATACGTACTCCCTGACCCCAAGCAAGTTACCCTAGTTACATAGAAGTACTCCTTGACCCCAAGTGAGTTATCCTAGCCCCTTTATATGTACTCTCTGACCGCAAGTGAGTTATCCTAGCCCCTTTATATATACTCCCATACCCCAAGTGAGTTACCCTAGTCCCTTATATCTACTCCCTGACCCCAAGTGAGTTACCATATCACCTTTATAAGTACTCCCTGACCCCAAGTGAGTTATCCTAGCCCCTTTATATGTACTCTCTGACCGCAAGTGAGTTACCCTAGCCCCTATATAAGTACTCCCTGACCCCAAGTGAGTTACCATAGCCCCTTTATAAGTACTCCCTGACCCCAACTGAGTTACCATAGCCCCTTTATAAGTACTCCCTGACCCCAAGTGAGTAAGCCTAGCCCCTTTATATGCACTCTCTGACCGCAAGTGAGTTATTCAAACCCCTTTATAAGTACTCCCTGACCCCAAGTGAGTTACCCTAGCCCCTATATAAGTACTCCCTGACCCCAAGTGAGTTACCCTAGTCACATAGAAGTACTCCCTGACCCCAACTGAGTTACCATAGCCCCTTTATAAGTACTCCCTGACCCCAAGTGAGTTATCCTAGCCCCTTTATATGCACTCTCTGATCGCAAGTGAGTTATTCAAACCCCTTTATAAGTACTCCCTGACCCTTAGTGTGTTACCCTAGTCTCATATAAGTACTCCCTGAACCCAAGTGTGTTACCATAGCCCCTTTATATGTACCCCCTGACCCCCAAATGTGTTACCTTAGTCCCATAAATGTACTCCCTGACCCCAAGTTAGTTATCCTAGCCCCTTTATATGTACACTCTGACCGCATGTGAGTTACCCTAGTCCCTTATATGTACTCCCTGACCCCAAGTGAGTTATCCTAGCATTTATATATGTACTCCCTGACCTCAAGTGAGTTATCCTAGCCCCTTTATATGTACTCTCTGACCGCAAGTGAGTTACCATAGCCCCTTTATAAGTACTCCCTGACCCCAACTGAGTTACCATAGCCCCTTTATAAGTACTCTCTGACCCCAAGTGAGTTATCCTAGCCCCTTTATATGCACTCTCTAACCGCAAGTGAGTTATTCAAACCCCTTTATAAGTACTCCCTGACCCTAAGTGTGTTACCCTAGACTCATATAAGTACTCCCTGAACCCAAGGGTGTTACCCTAGCCCCTTTATAAGTACCCCCTGACCCCCAAATGTGTTACCTTAGTCCCATAAATGTACTCCCTGACCCCAAGTTAGTTATCCTAGCCCCTTTATATGTACACTCTGACCGCATGTGAGTTACCCTAGTCCCTTATATGTACTCCCTGACGCCAAGTGAGATATCCTAGCCTTTATATATGTACTCTCTGACCGCAAGTGAGTTATCCTAGCCCCTTTATATGTACTCCCAGACCCCAAGGGAGTTACCCTAGTCCCTTATACGTACTCCCTGGCCCAAGTAAGTTACCCTAGTCACATAGAAGTACTCCCTGACCCCAAGTGTGTTACCCCAGTCCCTTATAAGTACTCCCTGACCCCAAGTGAGTTACCATATCACCTTTATAAGTACTCCCTGACCCCAAGTGAGTTATCCTAGCCCCTTTATATGTACTCTCTGACCGCAAGTGAGTTACCCTAGTCCCATAGTAGTACTCCCTGACCCCAAGTGTGTTACCCTAGTCACATAGAAGTACTCCCTGACCCCAAGTGAGTTATCCTTGTTCCATAGAAGTACTCCCTGACCCCAAGTGTGTTACCCTAGTCCCATATAAGTACTCCCTGACCCAAAATGTGTTGACGTAGCCCCTTTATACGAACTCTCTGACCTCAAGTAAGTTACCCTAGTCCCATATAAGTACTCCCTGATCCAAAATGTGTTGTCCTAGCCCACTATATGAACTCTCTGACCGCAAGTGAGTTACCCTAGTCCTAATAAGTACTCCCTGACCCCAAGTGAGTTACCCTAGCCCCTATATAAGTACTCCCTGACCCCAAGTGAGTTACCCTAGTCCCCTAGAAGTACTCCCTGATCCCAAGTGAGTTATCCTAGCCCCTTTATATGTACTCTCTGAACGCAAGTGAGTTACCCTATTCCCATTTAAGTACTCCTTGACCCCAAGTGAGTTACCCTAGTCCCATAGAAGTACTCCCTTACCCCAAGTGAGTTACCCTAGTCACATAGAAGTACTCCCTGACCGCAAGTGAGTTACCGTAGTCCCACAGTAGTACTCCCTGACCCCAAGTGAGTTATCCTAGCCACTTTATATGTACTCTCTGACCGCAAGTGAGTTACCCTAGTCCAATATAAGTACTCCCTGACCCCAAGTGAGTTACCATAGCCCCTTTATAAGTACTCCCTGACCCCAACTGAGTTACCATAGCCCCTTTATAAGTACTCCCTGACCCCAAGTGAGTAAGCCTAGCCCCTTTATATGCACTCTCTGACCGCAAGTGAGTTATTCAAACCCCTTTATAAGTACTCCCTGACCCCAAGTGAGTTACCCTAGTCTCATATAAGTACTCCCTGAACCCAAGTGTGTTACCATAGCCCCTTTATAAGTACCCCCCTGACCCCCAAATGTGTTACCTTAGTCCATAAATGTACTCCCTGACCCCAAGTTAGTTATCCTAGCCCCTTTATATGTACACTCTGACCGCATGTGAGTTACCCTAGTCCCTTATATGTACTCCTTGACCCCAAGTGAGTTATCCTAGCCTTTATATATGTACTCTCTGACCGCAAGTGAGTTATCCTAGCCCCTTTATATGTACTCCCAGACCCCAAGTGAGTTACCCTAGTCCCTTATACGTACTCCCTGACCCCAAGCAAGTTACCCTAGTTACATAGAAGTACTCCTTGACCCCAAGTGAGTTATCCTAGCCCCTTTATATGTACTCTCTGACCGCAAGTGAGTTATCCTAGCCCCTTTATATATACTCCCATACCCCAAGTGAGTTACCCTAGTCCCTTATATCTACTCCCTGACCCCAAGTGAGTTACCATATCACCTTTATAAGTACTCCCTGACCCCAAGTGAGTTATCCTAGCCCCTTTATATGTACTCTCTGACCGCAAGTGAGTTACCCTAGCCCCTATATAAGTACTCCCTGACCCCAAGTGAGTTACCATAGCCCCTTTATAAGTACTCCCTGACCCCAACTGAGTTACCATAGCCCCTTTATAAGTACTCCCTGACCCCAAGTGAGTAAGCCTAGCCCCTTTATATGCACTCTCTGACCGCAAGTGAGTTATTCAAACCCCTTTATAAGTACTCCCTGACCCCAAGTGAGTTACCCTAGCCCCTATATAAGTACTCCCTGACCCCAAGTGAGTTACCCTAGTCACATAGAAGTACTCCCTGACCCCAACTGAGTTACCATAGCCCCTTTATAAGTACTCCCTGACCCCAAGTGAGTTATCCTAGCCCCTTTATATGCACTCTCTGATCGCAAGTGAGTTATTCAAACCCCTTTATAAGTACTCCCTGACCCTTAGTGTGTTACCCTAGTCTCATATAAGTACTCCCTGAACCCAAGTGTGTTACCATAGACCCTTTATATGTACCCCCTGACCCCCAAATGTGTTACCTTAGTCCCATAAATGTACTCCCTGACCCCAAGTTAGTTATCCTAGCCCCTTTATATGTACACTCTGACCGCATGTGAGTTACCCTAGTCCCTTATATGTACTCCCTGACCCCAAGTGAGTTATCCTAGCATTTATATATGTACTCCCTGACCTCAAGTGAGTTATCCTAGCCCCTTTATATGTACTCTCTGACCGCAAGTGAGTTACCATAGCCCCTTTATAAGTACTCCCTGACCCCAACTGAGTTACCATAGCCCCTTTATAAGTACTCTCTGACCCCAAGTGAGTTATCCTAGCCCCTTTATATGCACTCCCTGACCCCAAGTGAGTAAGCCTAGCCCCTTTATATGCACTCTCTGACCGCAAGTGAGTTATTCAAACCCCTTTATAAGTACTCCCTGACCCCAAGTGAGTTACCCTAGTCTCATATAAGTACTCCCTGAACCCAAGTGTGTTACCATAGCCCCTTTATAAGTACCCCCTGACCCCCAAATGTGTTACCTTAGTCCATAAATGTACTCCCTGACCCCAAGTTAGTTATCCTAGCCCCTTTATATGTACACTCTGACCGCATGTGAGTTACCCTAGTCCCTTATATGTACTCCTTGACCCCAAGTGAGTTATCCTAGCCTTTATATATGTACTCTCTGACCGCAAGTGAGTTATCCTAGCCCCTTTATATGTACTCCCAGACCCCAAGTGAGTTACCCTAGTCCCTTATACGTACTCCCTGACCCCAAGCAAGTTACCCTAGTTACATAGAAGTACTCCTTGACCCCAAGTGAGTTATCCTAGCCCCTTTATATGTACTCTCTGACCGCAAGTGAGTTATCCTAGCCCCTTTATATATACTCCCATACCCCAAGTGAGTTACCCTAGTCCCTTATATCTACTCCCTGACCCCAAGTGAGTTACCATATCACCTTTATAAGTACTCCCTGACCCCAAGTGAGTTATCCTAGCCCCTTTATATGTACTCTCTGACCGCAAGTGAGTTACCCTAGCCCCTATATAAGTACTCCCTGACCCCAAGTGAGTTACCATAGCCCCTTTATAAGTACTCCCTGACCCCAACTGAGTTACCATAGCCCCTTTATAAGTACTCCCTGACCCCAAGTGAGTAAGCCTAGCCCCTTTATATGCACTCTCTGACCGCAAGTGAGTTATTCAAACCCCTTTATAAGTACTCCCTGACCCCAAGTGAGTTACCCTAGCCCCTATATAAGTACTCCCTGACCCCAAGTGAGTTATCCTAGCCCCTTTATATGCACTCTCTGATCGCAAGTGAGTTATTCAAACCCCTTTATAAGTACTCCCTGACCCTTAGTGTGTTACCCTAGTCTCATATAAGTACTCCCTGAACCCAAGTGTGTTACCATAGCCCCTTTATATGTACCCCCTGACCCCCAAATGTGTTACCTTAGTCCCATAAATGTACTCCCTGACCCCAAGTTAGTTATCCTAGCCCCTTTATATGTACACTCTGACCGCATGTGAGTTACCCTAGTCCCTTATATGTACTCCCTGACCCCAAGTGAGTTATCCTAGCATTTATATATGTACTCCCTGACCTCAAGTGAGTTATCCTAGCCCCTTTATATGTACTCTCTGACCGCAAGTGAGTTACCATAGCCCCTTTATAAGTACTCCCTGACCCCAACTGAGTTACCATAGCCCCTTTATAAGTACTCTCTGACCCCAAGTGAGTTATCCTAGCCCCTTTATATGCACTCTCTAACCGCAAGTGAGTTATTCAAACCCCTTTATAAGTACTCCCTGACCCTAAGTGTGTTACCCTAGACTCATATAAGTACTCCCTGAACCCAAGGGTGTTACCCTAGCCCCTTTATAAGTACCCCCTGACCCCCAAATGTGTTACCTTAGTCCCATAAATGTACTCCCTGACCCCAAGTTAGTTATCCTAGCCCCTTTATATGTACACTCTGACCGCATGTGAGTTACCCTAGTCCCTTATATGTACTCCCTGACGCCAAGTGAGATATCCTAGCCTTTATATATGTACTCTCTGACCGCAAGTGAGTTATCCTAGCCCCTTTATATGTACTCCCAGACCCCAAGGGAGTTACCCTAGTCCCTTATACGTACTCCCTGGCCCAAGTAAGTTACCCTAGTCACATAGAAGTACTCCTTGACCCCAAGTAAGGTATCCTAGCCCCTTTATAAGTACTCTCTGACCGCAAGTGAGTTATCCTAGCCCCTTTATATATACTCCCATACCCCAAGTGAGTTACCCCAGTCCCTTATAACTACTCCCTGACCCCAAGTGAGTTACCATATCACCTTTATAAGTACTCCCTGACCCCAAGTGAGCTAGCCTAGTCCAATATAAGTACTCCTTGACCCAAAGTGAGTTACCCTAGCCCCTTTATAAGTACTCCCAGACTCCAAGTGAGTTACCATAGCCGCTTTATATGTACTCCCATACCCCAAGTGAGTTACCCTAGTCCCATTGAAGTACTTCCTGACCCCAAGTGAGTTATCCTAGCCCCTTTATAAGTACTCTCTGACCGCAAGTGAGTTATCCTAGCCCCTTTATATATACTCCCATACCCCAAGTGAGTTACCCTAGTCCCTTATAACTACTCCCTGACCCCAAGTGAGTTACCATATCACCTTTATAAGTACTCCCTGACCCCAAGTGAGTTATCCTAGCCCCTTTATATGTACTCTCTGACCGCAAGTGAGTTAACCTAGCCCCTATATAAGTACTCCCTGACCCCAAGTGAGTTACCCTAGTCCCCTAGAAGTACTCCCTGATCCCAAGTGAGTTATCCTAGCCCCTTTATATGTACTCTCTGACCGCAAGTGAGTTACCCTAGCCCCTATATAAGTACTCCCTGACCCCAAGTGAGTTACCCTAGTCCCCTAGAAGTACTCCCTGATCCCAAGTGAGTTATCCTAGCCCCTTTATATGTACTCTCTGACCGCAAGTGAGTTACCCTAGTCCTAATAAGTACTCCCTGACCCCAAGTAAGTTACCCTAGTCACACAGAAGTACTCCTTGACCTCAAGTGAGTTATCCTAGCCCCTTTATATGTACTCCCTGACCCCAAGTGAGTTATCCTAGCACCTTTATATGTACTTTCTGACCGCAAGTGAGTTACCCAAGTCCCATAGTAGTACTCCCTGACCCCAAGTGAGTTACCATAGCCCCTTTATAAGTACACCCTGGCCCCAAGTGATTTATCCTAGCCCCTTTATATGTACTCCCAGACTCCAAGTGAGTTACCATAGCCGCTTTATATGTACTCCCATACCCCAAGTGAGTTACCCTAGCCCCTATATAAGTAATCCCTGACCCCAAGTGAGTCACCCTAGTCCCCTAGAAGTACTCCCTGACCCCAAGTAAGTTACCCTAGTCACATAGAAGTACTCCTTGACCCCAAGTGAGTTATCCTAGCCCCTTTATATGTACTCCCTGACCCCAAGTTAGTTATCCTAGCCCCTTTATATGTACACTCTGACCGCATGTGAGTTACCCTAGTCCCTTATATGTACTCCCTGACCCCAAGTGAGTTATCCTAGCCTTTATATATGTACTCTCTGACCGCAAGTGAGTTACCCTAGTCCCATAGTGGTACTCCCTGACCCCAAGTGAGTTACCCTAGTCCCATATAAGTACTCCCAGACCGCAAGTGAGTTATCCTAGTCCCATAGAAGTACTCCCTGACCCCAAGTGTGTTACCCTAGTCACATAGAAGTACTCCCTGACCCCAAGTGAGTAATCCTTGTTCCATAGAAGTACTCCCTGACCCCAAGTGTGTTACCCTAGTCCCATATAAGTACTCCCTGACCCAAAATGTGTTGTCCTAGCCCCTGTATATGAACTCACTGACCGCAATTGAGTTATCCTAGCCCCTTTATATGAACTCTCTGCCCGCAAGTGAGTTACCATAGCCCCTTTATAAGTACTCCCTGACCCCAAGTGAGTTATCCTAGCCCCTTTATATGTACTCTCTGACCGCAAGTGAGTTACCCTAGTCCCATATAAGTACTCCCTGACCCCAAGTGTGTTACCCTAGCCCCTATATATGTACTTCCTGACCCCAAGTGAGTTACCCTAGTCCCATAGAAGTACTCCCTGACCCCAAGTGAGTTACCCTAGTCACATAGAAGTACTCCCTGACCCCAACTGAGTTACCATAGCCCCTTTATAAGTACTCCCTGACCCCAAGTGAGTTATCCTAGCCCCTTTATATGCACTCTCTGATCGCAAGTGAGTTATTCAAACCCCTTTATAAGTACTCCCTGACCCTTAGTGTGTTACCCTAGTCTCATATAAGTACTCCCTGAACCCAAGTGTGTTACCATAGCCCCTTTATATGTACCCCCTGACCCCCAAATGTGTTACCTTAGTCCCATAAATGTACTCCCTGACCCCAAGTTAGTTATCCTAGCCCCTTTATATGTACACTCTGACCGCATGTGAGTTACCCTAGTCCCTTATATGTACTCCCTGACCCCAAGTGAGTTATCCTAGCATTTATATATATACTCCCTGACCTCAAGTGAGTTATCCTAGCCCCTTTATATGTACTCCCTGACCCTAAGTGTGTTACCATAGCCCCTTTATATGTACCCCCTGACCCCCAAATGTGTTACCTTAGTCCCATAAATGTACTCCCTGACCCCAAGTTAGTTATCCTAGCACCTTTATAAGTACTCCCTGACCCCAACTGAGTTACCATAGCCCCTTTATAAGTACTCTCTGACCCCAAATGAGTTATCCTAGCCCCTTTATATGCACTCTCTAACCGCAAGTGAGTTATTCAAACCCCTTTATAAGTACTCCCTGACCCTAAGTGTATTACCCTAGACTCATATAAGTACTCCCTGAACCCAAGGGTGTTACCCTAGCCCCTTTATAAGTACCCCCTGACCCCCAAATGTGTTACCTTAGTCCCATAAATGTACTCCCTGACCCCAAGTTAGTTATCCTAGCCCCTTTATATGTACACTCTGACCGCATGTGAGTTACCCTAGTCCCTTATATGTACTCCCTGACGCCAAGTGAGATATCCTAGCCTTTATATATGTACTCTCTGACCGCAAGTGAGTTATCCTAGCCCCTTTATATGTACTCCCAGACCCCAAGTGAGTTACCCTAGTCCCTTATACGTACTCCCTGGCCCAAGTAAGTTACCCTAGTCACATAGAAGTACTCCTTGACCCCAAGTAAGGTATCCTAGCCCCTTTATATGTACTCTCTGACCGCAAGTGAGTTATCCTAGCCCCTTTATATATACTCCCATACCCCAAGTGAGTTACCCCAGTCCCTTATAACTACTCCCTGACCACAAGTGAGTTACCATATCACCTTTATAAGTACTCCCTGACCCCAAGTGAGCTAGCCTAGTCCAATATAAGTACTCCTTGACCCAAAGTGAGTTACCCTAGCCCCTTTATAAGTACTCCCAGACTCCAAGTGAGTTACCATAGCCGCTTTATATGTACTCCCATACCCCAAGTGAGTTACCCTAGTCCCATTGAAGTACTTCCTGACCCCAAGGGAGTTACCGTAGCCCCTTTATAAGTACTCCCTGACCCCAAGTGTGTTACCCTAGCCCTTTAATAAGTACACCCTGGCCCCAAGTGAGTTACCCTGGTCTCATATAAGTACTCACAGACACCAAGTGAGTTACCCTAGTCCCACATAAGTACTCCTTGACCCAAAGTGAGTTATCCTAGCCCCTTTATAAGTACTCCCTGACCCCAAGTAAGTTACCCTAGTCACATAGAAGTACTCCCCGACCCCAAGTGAGTTATCCTTGTTCCATAGAAGTACTCCCTGACCCCAAGTGAGTTACCATAGCCCCTTTATAAGTATTCCCTGACCCCAAGTGAGTTACCATATCCCCTTTATAAGTACTCCCTGACCCCAAGTGAGTTATCCTAGCCCCTTAAAATGCACTCTCTGACCGCAAGTGAGTTATTCAAACCCCTTTATAAGTACTCCCTGAACCCAAGTGTGTTACCCTAACCCCCTTTATAAGTACTCCCTGACCCCCAAATGTGTTACCTTAGTCCCATATATGTACTCCCTGATCCCAAGTTAGTTATCATAGCCCCTTTATATGTACACTCTGACCGCATGTGAGTTACCCTAGTCCCTTATATGTACTCCCTGACACCAAGTGAGTTATCCTAGCTTTTATATATGTACTCTCTGACCGCAAGTGAGTTATCATAGCCCTTTTATATCTACTCCCTGTCCCAAGTAAGTTACCCTAGTCCCTTAATAAGTACACACTGGCCCCAAGCGAGTTACCCTGGTCCCATATAAGTACTCCCAGACACCAAGTGAGTTAGCCTAGTCCAATATAAGTACTCCTTGACCTCAAGTGAGTTATCCTAGCCCCTTTATATGTACTCCCTGACCCCAAGTGAGTTATCCTAGCACCTTTATATGTACTTTCTGACCGCAAGTGAGTAACCCAAGTCCCATAGTAGTACTCCCTGACCCCAAGTGAGTTACCATAGCCCCTTTATAAGTACACCCTGGCCCCAAATGATTTATCCTAGCCCCTTTATATGTACTCCCAGACTACAAGTGAGTTACCATAGCCGCTTTATATGTACTCCCATACCCCAAGTGAGTTACCCTAGCCCCTATATAAGTAATCCCTGACCCCAAGTGAGTCACCCTAGTCCCCTAGAAGTACTCCCTGACCCCAAGTAAGTTACCCTAGTCACATAGAAGTACTCCTTGACCCCAAGTGAGTTATCCTAGCCCCTTTATATGTACTCCCTGACCCCAAGTTAGTTATCCTAGCCCCTTTATATGTACACTCTGACCGCATGTGAGTTACCCTAGTCCCTTATATGTACTCCCTGACCCCAAGTGAGTTATCCTAGCCTTTATATATGTACTCTCTGACCGCAAGTGAGTTACCCTAGTCCCATAGTGGTACTCCCTGACCCCAAGTGAGTTACCCTAGTCCCATATAAGTACTCCCAGACCGCAAGTGAGTTATCCTAGTCCCATAGAAGTACTCCCTGACCCCAAGTGTGTTACCCTAGTCACATAGAAGTACTCCCTGACCCCAAGTGAGTAATCCTTGTTCCATAGAAGTACTCCCTGACCCCAAGTGTGTTACCCTAGTCCCATATAAGTACTCCCTGACCCAAAATGTGTTGTCCTAGCCCCTGTATATGAACTCACTGACCGCAATTGAGTTATCCTAGCCCCTTTATATGAACTCTCTGCCCGCAAGTGAGTTACCATAGCCCCTTTATAAGTACTCCCTGACCCCAAGTGAGTTATCCTAGCCCCTTTATATGTACTCTCTGACCGCATGTGAGTTACCCTAGTCCCTTATATGTACTCCCTGACCCCAAGTGAGTTATCCTAGCCTTTATATATGTACTCTCTGACCGCAAGTGAGTTATTCTAGCCCCTTTATATGTACTCCCAGACCCCAAGTGAGTTACCCTAGTCCCATATAAGTACTGCTTGACCCAAAGTGAGTTACCCTAGCCCTTTATATGTACTCTCTGACCGCAAGTGAGTAACCCTAGTCCCATATAAGTACTCCCTGACCCCAAGTGAGTTACCCTATCCCCTTTATAACTACACCCTGGCCCCAAGTGATTTATCCTAGCCCCTTTATTAGTACTCCCAGACTCCAAGTGAGTTACCATAGCCGCTTTATATGTACTCCTATACCCCAAGTGAGTTACCCTAGTCCCATTGAAGTACTTCCTGACCCCAAGTGAGTTACCGTAGCCCCTTTATAAGTACTCCCTGACCCCAAGTGAGTTATCCTAGCCCCTTTATATGTACTCTCTGACCGCAAGTAAGTTATCCTAGTCCCATAGAAGTACTCCCTGACCACAAGTGAGTTACCCTACTCCCATATAAGTACTCCCTGACCCCAAGTGAGTAATCCTTGTTCCATAGAAGTACTCCCTGACCCCAAGTGTGTTACCCTAGTCCCATATAAGTACTCCCTGACCCAAAATGTGTTGTCCTAGCCCCTGTATATGAACTCTCTGACCGCAAGTGAGTTACCCTATTCCTATATAAGTACTCCCTGACCCAAAATGTGTTGTCCTAGCCCTTTTATATGAACTCTCTGACCGCAAGTAAGTTACCCTAGTCCTAATAAGTACTCCCTGACCCCAAGTGAGTTACCCTATCCCCTATATAAGTACTCCCTGACCCCAAGTGAGTTACAATAGCCCCTTTATAAGTACTCCCTGACCCCAAGTGAGTTACCATATCAACTTTATAAGTACTCCCTGACCCCAAGTGAGTTATCCTAGCCCCTTTATATGTACTCTCTGACCGCAAGTGAGTTACCCTAGTCCCATAGTAGTACTCCCTGACCCCAAGTGTGTTACCCTAGTCACATAGAAGTACTCCCTGACCCCAATTGAGTTATCCTTGTTCCATAGAAGTACTCCCTGACCCCAAATGTGTTACCTTAGTCCCATAAATGTACTCCCTGACCCCAAGTTAGTTATCCTAGCACCTTTATAAGTACTCCCTGACCCCAACTGAGTTACCATAGCCCCTTTATAAGTACTCTCTGACCCCAAATGAGTTATCCTAGCCCCTTTATATGCACTCTCTAACCGCAAGTGAGTTATTCAAACCCCTTTATAAGTACTCCCTGACCCTAAGTGTATTACCCTAGACTCATATAAGTACTCCCTGAACCCAAGGGTGTTACCCTAGCCCCTTTATAAGTACCCCCTGACCCCCAAATGTGTTACCTTAGTCCCATAAATGTACTCCCTGACCCCAAGTTAGTTATCCTAGCCCCTTTATATGTACACTCTGACCGCATGTGAGTTACCCTAGTCCCTTATATGTACTCCCTGACGCCAAGTGAGATATCCTAGCCTTTATATATGTACTCTCTGACCGCAAGTGAGTTATCCTAGCCCCTTTATATGTACTCCCAGACCCCAAGTGAGTTACCCTAGTCCCTTATACGTACTCCCTGGCCCAAGTAAGTTACCCTAGTCACATAGAAGTACTCCTTGACCCCAAGTAAGGTATCCTAGCCCCTTTATATGTACTCTCTGACCGCAAGTGAGTTATCCTAGCCCCTTTATATATACTCCCATACCCCAAGTGAGTTACCCCAGTCCCTTATAACTACTCCCTGACCACAAGTGAGTTACCATATCACCTTTATAAGTACTCCCTGACCCCAAGTGAGCTAGCCTAGTCCAATATAAGTACTCCTTGACCCAAAGTGAGTTACCCTAGCCCCTTTATAAGTACTCCCAGACTCCAAGTGAGTTACCATAGCCGCTTTATATGTACTCCCATACCCCAAGTGAGTTACCCTAGTCCCATTGAAGTACTTCCTGACCCCAAGGGAGTTACCGTAGCCCCTTTATAAGTACTCCCTGACCCCAAGTGTGTTACCCTAGCCCTTTAATAAGTACACCCTGGCCCCAAGTGAGTTACCCTGGTCTCATATAAGTACTCACAGACACCAAGTGAGTTACCCTAGTCCCACATAAGTACTCCTTGACCCAAAGTGAGTTATCCTAGCCCCTTTATAAGTACTCCCTGACCCCAAGTAAGTTACCCTAGTCACATAGAAGTACTCCCCGACCCCAAGTGAGTTATCCTTGTTCCATAGAAGTACTCCCTGACCCCAAGTGAGTTACCATAGCCCCTTTATAAGTATTCCCTGACCCCAAGTGAGTTACCATATCCCCTTTATAAGTACTCCCTGACCCCAAGTGAGTTATCCTAGCCCCTTAAAATGCACTCTCTGACCGCAAGTGAGTTATTCAAACCCCTTTATAAGTACTCCCTGAACCCAAGTGTGTTACCCTAACCCCCTTTATAAGTACTCCCTGACCCCCAAATGTGTTACCTTAGTCCCATATATGTACTCCCTGATCCCAAGTTAGTTATCATAGCCCCTTTATATGTACACTCTGACCGCATGTGAGTTACCCTAGTCCCTTATATGTACTCCCTGACACCAAGTGAGTTATCCTAGCTTTTATATATGTACTCTCTGACCGCAAGTGAGTTATCATAGCCCTTTTATATCTACTCCCTGTCCCAAGTAAGTTACCCTAGTCCCTTAATAAGTACACACTGGCCCCAAGCGAGTTACCCTGGTCCCATATAAGTACTCCCAGACACCAAGTGAGTTAGCCTAGTCCAATATAAGTACTCCTTGTCCCAAAGTGAGTTACCCTAGCCCCTTTATAAGTACTCCCTGACCACAAGTGAGTTACCATATCACCTTTATATGTACTCCCATACCCCAAGTGAGTTATCCTAGCCCCTTTATATGTACTCTCTGACCGCAAGTGAGTTACCCTAGTCCCATATAAGTACTCCTTGACCCAAAGTGAGTTACCCTAGCCCCTTTATAAGTACTCCCTGACCACAAGTGAGTTACCATATCACCTTTATAAGTACTCCCTGACCCCAAGTGAGTTATCCTAGCCCCTTTATATGTACTCTCTGACCGCAAGTGAGTTACCCTAGTCCTAATAAGTACTCCCTGACCCCAAGTAAGTTACCCTAGTCACACAGAAGTACTCCTTGACCTCAAGTGAGTTATCCTAGCCCCTTTATATGTACTCCCTGACCCCAAGTGAGTTATCCTAGCACCTTTATATGTACTTTCTGACCGCAAGTGAGTAACCCAAGTCCCATAGTAGTACTCCCTGACCCCAAGTGAGTTACCATAGCCCCTTTATAAGTACACCCTGGCCCCAAATGATTTATCCTAGCCCCTTTATATGTACTCCCAGACTACAAGTGAGTTACCATAGCCGCTTTATATGTACTCCCATACCCCAAGTGAGTTACCCTAGCCCCTATATAAGTAATCCCTGACCCCAAGTGAGTCACCCTAGTCCCCTAGAAGTACTCCCTGACCCCAAGTAAGTTACCCTAGTCACATAGAAGTACTCCTTGACCCCAAGTGAGTTATCCTAGCCCCTTTATATGTACTCCCTGACTCCAAGTTAGTTATCCTAGCCCCTTTATATGTACACTCTGACCGCATGTGAGTTACCCTAGTCCCTTATATGTACTCCCTGACCCCAAGTGAGTTATCCTAGCCTTTATATATGTACTCTCTGACCGCAAGTGAGTTACCCTAGTCCCATAGTGGTACTCCCTGACCCCAAGTGAGTTACCCTAGTCCCATATAAGTACTCCCAGACCGCAAGTGAGTTATCCTAGTCCCATAGAAGTACTCCCTGACCCCAAGTGTGTTACCCTAGTCACATAGAAGTACTCCCTGACCCCAAGTGAGTAATCCTTGTTCCATAGAAGTACTCCCTGACCCCAAGTGTGTTACCCTAGTCCCATATAAGTACTCCCTGACCCAAAATGTGTTGTCCTAGCCCCTGTATATGAACTCACTGACCGCAATTGAGTTATCCTAGCCCCTTTATATGAACTCTCTGCCCGCAAGTGAGTTACCATAGCCCCTTTATAAGTACTCCCTGACCCCAAGTGAGTTATCCTAGCCCCTTTATATGTACTCTCTGACCGCATGTGAGTTACCCTAGTCCCTTATATGTACTCCCTGACCCCAAGTGAGTTATCCTAGCCTTTATATATGTACTCTCTGACCGCAAGTGAGTTATTCTAGCCCCTTTATATGTACTCCCAGACCCCAAGTGAGTTACCCTAGTCCCATATAAGTACTGCTTGACCCAAAGTGAGTTACCCTAGCCCTTTATATGTACTCTCTGACCGCAAGTGAGTAACCCTAGTCCCATATAAGTACTCCCTGACCCCAAGTGAGTTACCCTATCCCCTTTATAACTACACCCTGGCCCCAAGTGATTTATCCTAGCCCCTTTATTAGTACTCCCAGACTCCAAGTGAGTTACCATAGCCGCTTTATATGTACTCCTATACCCCAAGTGAGTTACCCTAGTCCCATTGAAGTACTTCCTGACCCCAAGTGAGTTACCGTAGCCCCTTTATAAGTACTCCCTGACCCCAAGTGAGTTATCCTAGCCCCTTTATATGTACTCTCTGACCGCAAGTAAGTTATCCTAGTCCCATAGAAGTACTCCCTGACCACAAGTGAGTTACCCTACTCCCATATAAGTACTCCCTGACCCCAAGTGAGTAATCCTTGTTCCATAGAAGTACTCCCTGACCCCAAGTGTGTTACCCTAGTCCCATATAAGTACTCCCTGACCCAAAATGTGTTGTCCTAGCCCCTGTATATGAACTCTCTGACCGCAAGTGAGTTACCCTATTCCTATATAAGTACTCCCTGACCCAAAATGTGTTGTCCTAGCCCTTTTATATGAACTCTCTGACCGCAAGTAAGTTACCCTAGTCCTAATAAGTACTCCCTGACCCCAAGTGAGTTACCCTATCCCCTATATAAGTACTCCCTGACCCCAAGTGAGTTACAATAGCCCCTTTATAAGTACTCCCTGACCCCAAGTGAGTTACCATATCAACTTTATAAGTACTCCCTGACCCCAAGTGAGTTATCCTAGCCCCTTTATATGTACTCTCTGACCGCAAGTGAGTTACCCTAGTCCCATAGTAGTACTCCCTGACCCCAAGTGTGTTACCCTAGTCACATAGAAGTACTCCCTGACCCCAATTGAGTTATCCTTGTTCCATAGAAGTACTCCCTGACCCCAAATGTGTTACCTTAGTCCCATAAATGTACTCCCTGACCCCAAGTTAGTTATCCTAGCACCTTTATAAGTACTCCCTGACCCCAACTGAGTTACCATAGCCCCTTTATAAGTACTCTCTGACCCCAAATGAGTTATCCTAGCCCCTTTATATGCACTCTCTAACCGCAAGTGAGTTATTCAAACCCCTTTATAAGTACTCCCTGACCCTAAGTGTATTACCCTAGACTCATATAAGTACTCCCTGAACCCAAGGGTGTTACCCTAGCCCCTTTATAAGTACCCCCTGACCCCCAAATGTGTTACCTTAGTCCCATAAATGTACTCCCTGACCCCAAGTTAGTTATCCTAGCCCCTTTATATGTACACTCTGACCGCATGTGAGTTACCCTAGTCCCTTATATGTACTCCCTGACGCCAAGTGAGATATCCTAGCCTTTATATATGTACTCTCTGACCGCAAGTGAGTTATCCTAGCCCCTTTATATGTACTCCCAGACCCCAAGTGAGTTACCCTAGTCCCTTATACGTACTCCCTGGCCCAAGTAAGTTACCCTAGTCACATAGAAGTACTCCTTGACCCCAAGTAAGGTATCCTAGCCCCTTTATATGTACTCTCTGACCGCAAGTGAGTTATCCTAGCCCCTTTATATATACTCCCATACCCCAAGTGAGTTACCCCAGTCCCTTATAACTACTCCCTGACCACAAGTGAGTTACCATATCACCTTTATAAGTACTCCCTGACCCCAAGTGAGCTAGCCTAGTCCAATATAAGTACTCCTTGACCCAAAGTGAGTTACCCTAGCCCCTTTATAAGTACTCCCAGACTCCAAGTGAGTTACCATAGCCGCTTTATATGTACTCCCATACCCCAAGTGAGTTACCCTAGTCCCATTGAAGTACTTCCTGACCCCAAGGGAGTTACCGTAGCCCCTTTATAAGTACTCCCTGACCCCAAGTGTGTTACCCTAGCCCTTTAATAAGTACACCCTGGCCCCAAGTGAGTTACCCTGGTCTCATATAAGTACTCACAGACACCAAGTGAGTTACCCTAGTCCCACATAAGTACTCCTTGACCCAAAGTGAGTTATCCTAGCCCCTTTATAAGTACTCCCTGACCCCAAGTAAGTTACCCTAGTCACATAGAAGTACTCCCCGACCCCAAGTGAGTTATCCTTGTTCCATAGAAGTACTCCCTGACCCCAAGTGAGTTACCATAGCCCCTTTATAAGTATTCCCTGACCCCAAGTGAGTTACCATATCCCCTTTATAAGTACTCCCTGACCCCAAGTGAGTTATCCTAGCCCCTTAAAATGCACTCTCTGACCGCAAGTGAGTTATTCAAACCCCTTTATAAGTACTCCCTGAACCCAAGTGTGTTACCCTAACCCCCTTTATAAGTACTCCCTGACCCCCAAATGTGTTACCTTAGTCCCATATATGTACTCCCTGATCCCAAGTTAGTTATCATAGCCCCTTTATATGTACACTCTGACCGCATGTGAGTTACCCTAGTCCCTTATATGTACTCCCTGACACCAAGTGAGTTATCCTAGCTTTTATATATGTACTCTCTGACCGCAAGTGAGTTATCATAGCCCTTTTATATCTACTCCCTGTCCCAAGTAAGTTACCCTAGTCCCTTAATAAGTACACACTGGCCCCAAGCGAGTTACCCTGGTCCCATATAAGTACTCCCAGACACCAAGTGAGTTAGCCTAGTCCAATATAAGTACTCCTTGTCCCAAAGTGAGTTACCCTAGCCCCTTTATAAGTACTCCCTGACCACAAGTGAGTTACCATATCACCTTTATATGTACTCCCATACCCCAAGTGAGTTATCCTAGCCCCTTTATATGTACTCTCTGACCGCAAGTGAGTTACCCTAGTCCCATATAAGTACTCCTTGACCCAAAGTGAGTTACCCTAGCCCCTTTATAAGTACTCCCTGACCACAAGTGAGTTACCATATCACCTTTATAAGTACTCCCTGACCCCAAGTGAGTTATCCTAGCCCCTTTATATGTACTCTCTGACCGCAAGTGAGTTACCCTAGTCCTAATAAGTACTCCCTGACCCCAAGTAAGTTACCCTAGTCACACAGAAGTACTCCTTGACCTCAAGTGAGTTATCCTAGCCCCTTTATATGTACTCCCTGACCCCAAGTGAGTTATCCTAGCACCTTTATATGTACTTTCTGACCGCAAGTGAGTAACCCAAGTCCCATAGTAGTACTCCCTGACCCCAAGTGAGTTACCATAGCCCCTTTATAAGTACACCCTGGCCCCAAATGATTTATCCTAGCCCCTTTATATGTACTCCCAGACTACAAGTGAGTTACCATAGCCGCTTTATATGTACTCCCATACCCCAAGTGAGTTACCCTAGCCCCTATATAAGTAATCCCTGACCCCAAGTGAGTCACCCTAGTCCCCTAGAAGTACTCCCTGACCCCAAGTAAGTTACCCTAGTCACATAGAAGTACTCCTTGACCCCAAGTGAGTTATCCTAGCCCCTTTATATGTACTCCCTGACTCCAAGTTAGTTATCCTAGCCCCTTTATATGTACACTCTGACCGCATGTGAGTTACCCTAGTCCCTTATATGTACTCCCTGACCCCAAGTGAGTTATCCTAGCCTTTATATATGTACTCTCTGACCGCAAGTGAGTTACCCTAGTCCCATAGTGGTACTCCCTGACCCCAAGTGAGTTACCCTAGTCCCATATAAGTACTCCCAGACCGCAAGTGAGTTATCCTAGTCCCATAGAAGTACTCCCTGACCCCAAGTGTGTTACCCTAGTCACATAGAAGTACTCCCTGACCCCAAGTGAGTAATCCTTGTTCCATAGAAGTACTCCCTGACCCCAAGTGTGTTACCCTAGTCCCATATAAGTACTCCCTGACCCAAAATGTGTTGTCCTAGCCCCTGTATATGAACTCACTGACCGCAATTGAGTTATCCTAGCCCCTTTATATGAACTCTCTGCCCGCAAGTGAGTTACCATAGCCCCTTTATAAGTACTCCCTGACCCCAAGTGAGTTATCCTAGCCCCTTTATATGTACTCTCTGACCGCATGTGAGTTACCCTAGTCCCTTATATGTACTCCCTGACCCCAAGTGAGTTATCCTAGCCTTTATATATGTACTCTCTGACCGCAAGTGAGTTATTCTAGCCCCTTTATATGTACTCCCAGACCCCAAGTGAGTTACCCTAGTCCCATATAAGTACTGCTTGACCCAAAGTGAGTTACCCTAGCCCTTTATATGTACTCTCTGACCGCAAGTGAGTAACCCTAGTCCCATATAAGTACTCCCTGACCCCAAGTGAGTTACCCTATCCCCTTTATAACTACACCCTGGCCCCAAGTGATTTATCCTAGCCCCTTTATTAGTACTCCCAGACTCCAAGTGAGTTACCATAGCCGCTTTATATGTACTCCTATACCCCAAGTGAGTTACCCTAGTCCCATTGAAGTACTTCCTGACCCCAAGTGAGTTACCGTAGCCCCTTTATAAGTACTCCCTGACCCCAAGTGAGTTATCCTAGCCCCTTTATATGTACTCTCTGACCGCAAGTAAGTTATCCTAGTCCCATAGAAGTACTCCCTGACCACAAGTGAGTTACCCTACTCCCATATAAGTACTCCCTGACCCCAAGTGAGTAATCCTTGTTCCATAGAAGTACTCCCTGACCCCAAGTGTGTTACCCTAGTCCCATATAAGTACTCCCTGACCCAAAATGTGTTGTCCTAGCCCCTGTATATGAACTCTCTGACCGCAAGTGAGTTACCCTATTCCTATATAAGTACTCCCTGACCCAAAATGTGTTGTCCTAGCCCTTTTATATGAACTCTCTGACCGCAAGTAAGTTACCCTAGTCCTAATAAGTACTCCCTGACCCCAAGTGAGTTACCCTATCCCCTATATAAGTACTCCCTGACCCCAAGTGAGTTACAATAGCCCCTTTATAAGTACTCCCTGACCCCAAGTGAGTTACCATATCAACTTTATAAGTACTCCCTGACCCCAAGTGAGTTATCCTAGCCCCTTTATATGTACTCTCTGACCGCAAGTGAGTTACCCTAGTCCCATAGTAGTACTCCCTGACCCCAAGTGTGTTACCCTAGTCACATAGAAGTACTCCCTGACCCCAATTGAGTTATCCTTGTTCCATAGAAGTACTCCCTGACCCCAAGTGTGTTACCCTAGTCCCATATAAGTACTCCCTGACCCAAAATGTGTTGTCCTAGCCCCTTTATACGAACTCTCTGACCGCAAGCGAGTTACCCTAGTCCCATATAAGTACTCCCTGACCCAAAATGTGTTGTCCTAGCCCCTTTATATGAACTCTCTGACCGCAAGTGAGTTACCCTAGTCCTAATAAGTACTCCCTGACCCCAAGTGAGTTACCCTAGCCCCTATATAAGTACTCCATGACCCCAAGTGAGTTACTCTTGTCCCCTAGAAGTACTCCCTGACCCCAAGTGAGTTACCCCAGTCCCTTATAAGTACTCCCTGACCCCAAGTGAGTTATCCTAGCCCCTTTATATGTACTCTCTGACCGCAAGTGAGTTACCCTAGTCCCATAGTAGTACTCCCTGACCCCAAGTGTGTTACCCTAGTCACATAGAAGTACTCCCTGACCCCAATTGAGTTATCCTTGTTCCATAGTAGTACTCCCTGACCCCAAGTGTGTTACCCTAGTCACATAGAAGTACTCCCTGACCCCTAGTGAGTTATCCTTGTTCCATAGTAGTACTCCCTGACCCCAAGTGTGTTATGCTAGTCACATAGAAGTACTCCCTGACCCCAAGTGAGTTATCCTTGTCCCATAGAAGTACTCCCTGACCCCAAGTGTGTTACCCTAGACCCTTATATGTACTCCCTGACCCCAAGTGAGTTATCCTAGCCTTTATATATGTACTCTCTGACCGCAAGTGAGTTATTCTAGCCCCTTTATATGTACTCCCAGACCCCAAGTGAGTTACCCTAGTCCCATATAAGTACTGCTTGACCCAAAGTGAGTTACCCTAGCCCTTTATATGTACTCTCTGACCGCAAGTGAGTAACCCTAGTCCCATATAAGTACTCCCTGACCCCAAGTGAGTTACCCTATCCCCTTTATAAGTACACCCAGGCCCCAAGTGATTTATCCTAGCCCCTTTATTAGTACTCCCAGACTCCAAGTGAGTTACCATAGCCGCTTTATATGTACGCCTATACCACAAGTGAGTTACCCTAGTCCCATTGAAGTACTTCCTGACCCCAATTGAGTTACCGTAGCCCCTTTATAAGTACTCCCTGACCCCAAGTGTGTTACCCTAGCCCTTTAATAAGTACACCCTGGCCCCAAGTGAGTTACCCTGGTCTCATATAAGTACTCACAGAAACCAAGTGAGTTACCCTAGTCCCATATAAGTACTCCTTGACCCAAAGTGAGTTACCCTAGCTCCTTTATAAGTACTCCCTGACCACAAGTGAGTTACCATATCACCTTTATAAGTACTCCCTGACCCCAAGTGAGTTATCCTAGCCCCTTTATATGTACACTCTGACCGCATGTGAGTTACCCTAGTCCCTTTTATGTACTCCCTGACACCAAGTGAGTTATCCTAGCTTTTATATATGTACTCTCTGACCGCAAGTGAGTTATCATAGCCCTTTTATATGTACTCCCCGACCCCAAGTGAGTTACCCTAGTCCCTTATATCTACTCCCTGACCCAAGTAAGTTACCCTAGTCCCTTAATAAGTACACACTGGTCCCAAGCGAGTTACCCTGGTCCCATATAAGTACTCCCAGACACCAAGTGAGTTAGCCTAGTCCAATATAAGTACTCCTTGTCCCAAAGTGAGTTACCCTAGCCCCTTTATAAGTACTCCCAGACTCCAAGTGAGTTACCATAGCCGCTTTATATGTACTCCCATACCCCAAGTGAGTTATCCTAGCCCCTTTATATGTACTCTCTGACCGCAAGTGAGTTACCCTAGTCCCATATAAGTACTCCTTGACCCAAAGTGAGTTACCCTAGCCCCTTTATAAGTACTCCCTGACCACAAGTAAGTTACCATATCACCTTTATAAGTACTCCCTGACCCCAAGTGAGTTATCCTAGCCCCTTTATATGTACTCTCTGACCGCAAGTGAGTTACCCTAGTCCTAATAAGTACTCCCTGACCCCAAGTAAGTTACCCTAGTCACACAGAAGTACTCCTTGACCTCAAGTGAGTTATCCTAGCCCCTTTATATGTACTCCCTGACCCCAAGTGAGTTATCCTAGCACCTTTATATGTACTTTCTGACCGCAAGTGAGTTACCCAAGTCCCATAGTAGTACTCCCTGACCCCAAGTGAGTTACCATAGCCCCTTTATAAGTACACCCTGGCCCCAAGTGATTTATCCTAGCCCCTTTATATGTACTCCCAGACTCCAAGTGAGTTACCATAGCCGCTTTATATGTACTACCATACCCCAAGTGAGTTACCCTAGCCCCTATATAAGTAATCCCTGACCCCAAGTGAGTCACCCTAGTCCACTAGAAGTACTCCCTGACCCCAAGTAAGTTACCCTAGTCACATAGAAGTACTCCTTGACCCCAAGTGAGTTATCCTAGCCCCTTTATATGTACTCCCTGACCCCAAGTTAGTTATCCTAGCCCCTTTATATGTACACTCTGACCGCATGTGAGTTACCCTAGTCCCTTATATGTACTCCCTGACCCCAAGTGGGTTATCCTAGCCTTTATATATGTACTCTCTGACCGCAAGTGAGTTACCCTAGTCCCATAGTGGTACTCCCTGACCCCAAGTGAGTTACCCTAGTCCCATATAAGTACTCCCAGACCGCAAGTGAGTTATCCTAGTCCCATAGAAGTACTCCCTGACCCCAAGTGTGTTACCCTAGTCACATAGAAGTACTCCCTGACCCCAAGTGAGTAATCCTTGTTCCATAGAAGTACTCCCTGACCCCAAGTGTGTTACCCTAGTCCCATATAAGTACTCCCTGACCCAAAATGTGTTGTCCTAGCCCCTGTATATGAACTCACTGACCGCAATTGAGTTATCCTAGCCCCTTTATATGTACTCTCTGCCCGCAAGTGAGTTACCATAGCCCCTTTATAAGTACTCCCCTGACCCCAAGTGAGTTATCCTATCCCCTTTATATGTACTCTCTGACCGCATGTGAGTTACCCTAGTCCCTTATATGTACTCCCCTGACCCCAAGTGAGTTATCCTAGCCTTTATATATGTACTCTCTGACCGCAAGTGAGTTATTCTAGCCCCTTTATATGTACTCCCAGACCCCAAGTGAGTTACCCTAGTCCCATATAAGTACTGCTTGACCCAAAGTGAGTTACCCTAGCCCTTTATATGTACTCTCTGACCGCAAGTGAGTAACCCTAGTCCCATATAAGTACTCCCTGACCCCAAGTGAGTTACCCTATCCCCTTTATAACTACACCCTGGCCCCAAGTGATTTATCCTAGCCCCTTTATTAGTACTCCCAGACTCCAAGTGAGTTACCATAGCCGCTTTATATGTACTCCTATACCCCAAGTGAGTTACCCTAGTCCCATTGAAGTACTTCCTGACCCCAAGTGAGTTACCGTAGCCCCTTTATAAGTACTCCCTGACCCCAAGTGTGTTACCCTAGCCCTTTAATAAGTACACCCTGGCCCCAAGTGAGTTACCCTGGTCTCATATAAGTACTCACAGACACCAAGTGAGTTACCCTAGTCCCATATACGTACTCCTTGACCCAAAGTGAGTTACCCTAGCTCCTTTATAAGTACTCCCTGACCACAAGTGAGTTACCATATCACCTTTATAAGTACTCCCTGACCCAAGTGAGTTATCCTAGCCCCTTTATATGTACTCTCTGACCGCAAGTGAGTTACCCTAGTCCCATAGTGGTACTCCCTGACCACAAGTGAGTTACCCTAGTCCCATATAAGTACTCCCAGACCGCAAGTAAGTTATCCTAGTCCCATAGAAGTACTCCCTGACCCCAAGTGTGTTACCCTAGTCACATAGAAGTACTCCCTGACCCCAATTGAGTAATCCTTGTTCCATAGAAGTACTCCCTGACCCCAAGTGTGTTACCCTAGTCCCATATAAGTACTCCCTGACCCAAAATGTGTTGTCCTAGCCCCTGTATATGAACTCTCTGACCGCAAGTGAGTTACCCTAGTCCGATATAAGTACTCCCTGACCCAAAATGTGTTGTCCTAGCCCTTTTATATGAACTCTCTGACCGCAAGTGAGTTACCCTAGTCCTAATAAGTACTCCCTGACCCCAAGTGAGTTACCCTATCCCCTATATAAGTACTCCCTGACCCCAAGTGAGTTACAATAGCCCCTTTATAAGTACTCCCTGACCCCAAGTGAGTTACCATATCAACTTTATAAGTACTCCCTGACCCCAAGTGAGTTATCCTAGCCCCTTTATATGTACTCTCTGACCGCAAGTGAGTTACCCTAGTCCCATAGTAGTACTCCCTGACCCCAAGTGTGTTACCCTAGTCACATAGAAGTACTCCCTGACCCCAATTGAGTTATCCTTGTTCCATAGAAGTACTCCCTGACCCCAAGTGTGTTACCCTAGTCCCATATAAGTACTCCCTGACCCAAAATGTGTTGTCCTAGCCCCTTTATACGAACTCTCTGACCGCAAGCGAGTTACCCTAGTCCCATATAAGTACTCCCTGACCCAAAATGTGTTGTCCTAGCCCCTTTATATGAACTCTCTGACCGCAAGTGAGTTACCCTAGTCCTAATAAGTACTCCCTGACCCCAAGTGAGTTACCCTAGCCCCTATATAAGTACTCCATGACCCCAAGTGAGTTACTCTTGTCCCCTAGAAGTACTCCCTGACCCCAAGTGAGTTACCCCAGTCCCTTATAAGTACTCCCTGACCCCAAGTGAGTTACCATATCACCTTTATAAGTACTCCCTGACCCCAAGTGAGTTATCCTAGCCCCTTTATATGTACTCTCTGACCCCAAGTGTGTTACCCTAGCCCTTTAATAAGTACACCCTGGCCCCAAGTGAGTTACCCTGGTCTCATATAAGTACTCACAGACACCAAGTGAGTTACCCTAGTCCCATATACGTACTCCTTGACCCAAAGTGAGTTACCCTAGCTCCTTTATAAGTACTCCCTGACCACAAGTGAGTTACCATATCACCTTTATAAGTACTCCCTGACCCAAGTGAGTTATCCTAGCCCCTTTATATGTACTCTCTGACCGCAAGTGAGTTACCCTAGTCCCATAGTGGTACTCCCTGACCACAAGTGAGTTACCCTAGTCCCATATAAGTACTCCCAGACCGCAAGTAAGTTATCCTAGTCCCATAGAAGTACTCCCTGACCCCAAGTGTGTTACCCTAGTCACATAGAAGTACTCCCTGACACCAAGTGAGTAATCCTTGTTCCATAGAAGTACTCCCTGACCCCAAGTGTGTTACCCTAGTCCCATATAAGTACTCCCTGACCCAAAATGTGTTGTCCTAGCCCCTGTATATGAACTCTCTGACCGCAAGTGAGTTACCCTAGTCCGATATAAGTACTCCCTGACCCAAAATGTGTTGTCCTAGCCCTTTTATATGAACTCTCTGACCGCAAGTGAGTTACCCTAGTCCTAATAAGTACTCCCTGACCCCAAGTGAGTTACCCTATCCCCTATATAAGTACTCCCTGACCCCAAGTGAGTTACAATAGCCCCTTTATAAGTACTCCCTGACCCCAAGTGAGTTACCATATCAACTTTATAAGTACTCCCTGACCCCAAGTGAGTTATCCTAGCCCCTTTATATGTACTCTCTGACCGCAAGTGAGTTACCCTAGTCCCATAGTAGTACTCCCTGACCCCAAGTGTGTTACCCTAGTCACATAGAAGTACTCCCTGACCCCAATTGAGTTATCCTTGTTCCATAGAAGTACTCCCTGACCCCAAGTGTGTTACCCTAGTCCCATATAAGTACTCCCTGACCCAAAATGTGTTGTCCTAGCCCCTTTATACGAACTCTCTGACCGCAAGCGAGTTACCCTAGTCCCATATAAGTACTCCCTGACCCAAAATGTGTTGTCCTAGCCCCTTTATATGAACTCTCTGACCGCAAGTGAGTTACCCTAGTCCTAATAAGTACTCCCTGACCCCAAGTGAGTTACCCTAGCCCCTATATAAGTACTCCATGACCCCAAGTGAGTTACTCTTGTCCCCTAGAAGTACTCCCTGACCCCAAGTGAGTTACCCCAGTCCCTTATAAGTACTCCCTGACCCCAAGTGAGTTACCATATCACCTTTATAAGTACTCCCTGACCCCAAGTGAGTTATCCTAGCCCCTTTATATGTACTCTCTGACCGCAAGTGAGTTACCCTAGTCCCATAGTAGTACTCCCTGACCCCAAGTGTGTTACCCTAGTCACATAGAAGTACTCCCTGACCCCAAGTGAGTTACCGTAGCCCCTTTATAAGTACACCCTGGCCCCAAGCGAGTTACCCTAGCCCCTTTATAAGTACTCCCAGACTCCAAGTGAGTTACCATAGCCGCTTTATATGTACTCCCATACCCCAAGTGAGTTACCCTAGTCCCATTGAAGTACTACCTGACCCCCAAGGGAGTTACCGTAGCCCCTTTATAAGTACTCCCTGACCCCAAGTGTGTTACCCTAACCCTATAATAAGTACACCCTGGCCCCAAGTGAGTTACCTGGTCTCATATAAGTACTCACAGACACCAAGTGAGTTACCCTAGTCCCATATAAGTACTCCCTGACCCAAGTGAGTTACCGTAGCCCCTTTATAAGTACTCCCTGACCCCAAGTGAGTTACCATATCAACTTTATAAGTACTCCCTGACCCCAAGTGAGTTATCCTAGCCCCTTTATATGTACTCTCTGACCGCAAGTGAGTTATCCTTGTTCCATAGAAGTACTACCTGACCCCAAGTGTGTTACCCTAGTCCCACATAAGTACTCCCTGACCCAAAATGTGTTGTCCTAGCCCCTTTACACGAACTCTCTGACCGCAAGTGAGTTACCCTAGTCCCATATAAGTACTCCCTGACCCAAAATGTGTTGTCCTAGCCCCTTTATATGAACTCTCTGACCGCAAGTGAGTTACCCTAGTCCTAATAAGTACTCCCTGACCCCAAGTGAGTTACCCTAGCCCCTATATAAGTATTCCATGACCCCAAGTGAGTTACTCTTGTCCCCTAGAAGTACTCCCTGACCCCAAGTGAGTTACCCCAGTCCCTTATAAGTACTCCCTGACCCCAAGTGAGTTACCATATCACCTTTATAAGTACTCCCTGACCCCAAGTGAGTTATCCTAGCCCCTTTATATGTACTCTCTGACCGCAAGTGAGTTACCCTAGTCCCATAGTAGTATTCCCTGACCCCAAGTGTGTTACCCTAGTCACATAGAAGTACTCCCTGACCCCAATTGAGTTATCCTTGTTCCATAGTAGTACTCCCTGACCCCAAGTGTGTTACCCTAGTCACATAGAAGTACACCCAGGCCCCAAGTGATTTATCCTAGCCCCTTTATTAGTACTCCCAGACTCCAAGTGAGTTACCATAGCCGCTTTATATGTACTCCTATACCACAAGTGAGTTACCCTAGTCCCATTGAAGTACTTCCTGACCCCAATTGAGTTACCGTAGCCCCTTTATAAGTACTCCCTGACCCCAAGTGTGTTACCCTAGCCCTTTAATAAGTACACCCTGGCCCCAAGTGAGTTACCCTGGTCTCATATAAGTACTCACAGACACCAAGTGAGTTACCCTAGTCCCATATAAGTACTCCTTGACCCAAAGTGAGTTACCCTAGCTCTTTTATAAGTACTCCCTGACCACAAGTGAGTTACCATATCACCTTTATAAGTACTCCCTGACCCCAAGTGAGTTATCCTAGCCCCTTTATATGTACTCTCTGACCGCAAGTGAGTTACCCTAGTCCCATAGTGGTACTCCCTGACCCCAAGTGAGTTACCATATCAACTTTATAAGTACTCCCTGACCCCAAGTGAGTTATCCTAACCCCTTTATATGTACTCTCTGACAGCAAGTGAGTTATCCTTGTTCCATAGAAGTACTCCCTGACCCCAAGTGAGTTACCCCATTCCCTTATAAGTACTCCCTGACCCCAAGTGAGTTACCATATCACCTTTATAAGTACTCCCTGACCCCAAGTGAGTTATCCTAGCCCCTTTATATGTACTCTCTGACCGCAAGTGAGTTACCCTAGTCCCATAGTAGTACTCCCTGACCCCAAGTGTGTTACCCTAGTCACATAGAAGTACTCCCTGACCCCAAGTGAGTTATCCTTGTTCCATAGTAGTACTCCCTGACCCCTAGTGTGTTACCCTAGTCACATAGAAGTACTCCCTGACCCCAAGTGTGTTACCCTATCCCCTATATATGTAATCCCTGACCCCAAGTGAGTTACCCTAGTCCCATAGAAGTACTCCCTGACCCCAAGTGAGTTACCCTAGTCACATAGAAGTACTCCCTGACCCCAAGTGAGTTACCATAGCCCCTTTGTAAGTACTCCCTGACCGCAAGTGAGTTACCGTGGTCCCACAGTAGTACTCCCTGACCTCAAGTGAGTTATCCTAGCCCCTTTATATGTACTCTCTGACCGCAAGTGAGTTACCCTAGTCCAATATAAGTACTCCGTGACCCCAAGTGAGTTACCATAGCCCCTTTATACGTACTCCCTGACCCCAACTGAGTTACCATAGCCACTTTATATGTACTTCCTGACCCCAAGTGAGTTATCCTAGCCCCTTTATATGCACTCTCTGACCGCAAGTGAGTTATTCAAACCCCTTTATAAGTACTCCCTGACCCCAAGTGAGTTACCCTATCCCCTATATAAGTACTCCCTGACCCCAAGTGAGTTACCCTAGTCCCCTAGAAGTACTCCCTGACCCCAAGTGAGTTATCCTAGCCCCTTTATATGTACTCTCTGACCGCAAGTGAGTTACCCTACTCCCATATAAGTACTCCCTGACCCCAAGTGTGTTACCCTAGCCCCTATATATGTACTTCCTGACCCCAAGTGAGTTACCCTAGTCCCATAGAAGTACTCCCTGACCCCAACTGAGTTACCATAGCCCCTTTATAAGTACTCCCTGACCCCAAGTGAGTTATCCTAGCCCCTTTATATGCACTCTCTGATCGCAAGTGAGTTATTCAAACCCCTTTATAAGTACTCCCTGACCCTTAGTGTGTTACCCTAGTCTCATATAAGTACTCCCTGAACCCAAGTGTGTTACCATAGCCCCTTTATATGTACCCCCTGACCCCCAAATGTGTTACCTTAGTCCCATAAATGTACTCCCTGACCCCAAGTTAGTTATCCTAGCCCCTTTATATGTACACTCTGACCGCATGTGAGTTACCCTAGTCCCTTATATGTACTCCCTGACCCCAAGTGAGTTATCCTAGCATTTATATATGTACTCCCTGACCTCAAGTGAGTTATCCTAGCCCCTTTATATGTACTCTCTGACCGCAAGTGAGTTACCCTAGTCCAATATAAGTACTCCCTGACCCCAAGTGAGTTACCCTAGCCCCTATATAAGTACTCCCTGACCCCAAGTGAGTTACCCTAGTCCCCTAGAAGTAATCCTTGACCCCAAGTGAGTTATCCTAGCCCCTTTATATGTACTCTCTGACCGCAAGTGAGTTATCCTAGTCCCATAGTAGTACTCCCTGACCCCAAGTGAGTTATCCTTGTTCCATAGAAGTACTCTCTGACCGCAAGTGAGTTATCCTAGCCCCTTTATATGTACTCTCAGACCCCATGTGAGTTACCCTAGCCCCTTTATAAGTACACCTTGGCCCCAAGTGAGTTACCCAGGTCCCATATAAGTACTCCCAGAAACCAAGTGAGTTAGCCTAGTACAATATAAGTACTCCTTGACCCAAAGTGAGTTACCCTAGCCCCTTTATAAGTACTCCCTGACCCCAAGTGAGTTACCCTAGTCCCATATAAGTACTCCCAGACCCCAAGTGAGTTACCCTAGTCCCATAGAAGTACTCCCTGACCCCAAGTGTGTTACCCTAGTTACATAGAAGTACTCCCTGACCCCAGTGAGTTATCCTGGTTCCATAGAAGTACTCTCTGACCGCAAGTGAGTTATCCTAGCCCCTTTATATGTACTCTCAGACCCCATGTGAGTTACCCTAGCCCCTTTATAAGTACTCCCTGACCCCAAGTGAGTTACCCTAGCCCCTTTATAAGTACACCTTGGCCCCAAGTGAGTTACCCAGGTCCCATATAAGTACTCCCAGAAACCAAGTGAGTTAGCCTAGTACAATATAAGTACTCCTTGACCCAAAGTGAGTTACCCTAGCCCCTATATATGTACTTCCTGACCCCAAGTGAGTTACCCTAGTCCCATAGAAGTACTCCCTGACCCCAACTGAGTTACCATAGCCCCTTTATAAGTACTCCCTGACCCCAAGTGAGTTATCCTAGCCTCTTTATATGCACTCTCTGATCGCAAGTGAGTTATTCAAACCCCTTTATAAGTACTCCCTGACCCTTAGTGTGTTACCCTAGTCTCATATAAGTACTCCCTGAACCCAAGTGTGTTACCATAGCCCCTTTATATGTACCCCCTGACCCCCAAATGTGTTACCTTAGTCCCATAAATGTACTCCCTGACCCCAAGTGAGTTATCCTAGCCCCTTTATATGTACTCCCTGACCGCAAGTGAGTTACCCTAGTCCCATATAAGTACTCCCTGACCCCAAGTGTGTTACCCTAGCCCCTATATATGTACTTCCTGACCCCAAGTGAGTTACCCTAGTCCCATAGAAGTACTCCCTGACCCCAACTGAGTTACCATAGCCCCTTTATAAGTACTCCCTGACCCCAAGTGAGTTATCCTAGCCCCTTTATATGCACTCTCTGATCGCAAGTGAGTTATTCAAACCCCTTTATAAGTACTCCCTGACCCTTAGTGTGTTACCCTAGTCTCATATAAGTACTCCCTGAACCCAAGTGTGTTACCATAGCCCCTTTATATGTACCCCCTGACCCCCAAATGTGTTACCTTAGTCCCATAAATGTACTCCCTGACCCCAAGTTAGTTATCCTAGCCCCTTTATATGTACACTCTGACCGCATGTGAGTTACCCTAGTCCCTTATATGTACTCCCTGACCCCAAGTGAGTTATCCTAGCATTTATATATGTACTCCCTGACCTCAAGTGAGTTATCCTAGCCCCTTTATATGTACTCTCTGACCGCAAGTGAGTTACCCTAGTCCAATATAAGTACTACCTGACCCCAAGTGAGTTACCCTAGCCCCTATATAAGTACTCCCTGACCCCAAGTGAGTTACCCTAGTCCCCTAGAAGTACTCCTTGACCCCAAGTGAGTTATCCTAGCCCCTTTATATGTACTCTCTGACCGCAAGTGAGTTATCCTAGTCCCATAGTAGTACTCCCTGACCCCAAGTGAGTTATCCTTGTTCCATAGAAGTACTCTCTGACCGCAAGTGAGTTATCCTAGCCCCTTTATATGTACTCTCAGACCCCATGTGAGTTACCCTAGCCCCTTTATAAGTACACCTTGGCCCCAAGTGAGTTACCCAGGTCCCATATAAGTACTCCCAGAAACCAAGTGAGTTAGCCTAGTACAATATAAGTACTCCTTGACCCAAAGTGAGTTACCCTAGCCCCTTTATAAGTACTCCCTGACCCCAAGTGAGTTACCCTAGTCCCATATAAGTACTCCCAGACCCCAAGTGAGTTACCCTAGTCCCATAGAAGTACTCCCTGACCCCAAGTGTGTTACCCTAGTTACATAGAAGTACTCCCTGACCCCAGTGAGTTATCCTGGTTCCATAGAAGTACTCTTTGACCGCAAGTGAGTTATCCTACCCCCTTTATATGTACTCTCAGACCCCATGTGAGTTACCCTAGCCCCTTTATAAGTACTCCCTGACCCCAAGTGAGTTACCCTAGCCCCTTTATAAGTACACCTTGGCCCCAAGTGAGTTACCCAGGTCCCATATAAGTACTCCCAGAAACCAAGTGAGTTAGCCTAGTACAATATAAGTACTCCTTGACCCAAAGTGAGTTACCCTAGCCCCTTTATAAGTACTCCCTGACCCCAAGTGAGTTACCCTAGTCCCATATAAGTACTCCCAGACCCCAAGTGAGTTACCCTAGTCCCATAGAAGTACTCCCTGACCCCAAGTGTGTTACCCTAGTTACATAGAAGTACTCCCTGACCCCAGTGAGTTATCCTGGTTCCATAGAAGTACTCTCTGACCGCAAGTGAGTTATCCTAGCCCCTTTATATGTACTCTCAGACCCCATGTGAGTTACCCTAGCCCCTTTATAAGTACTCCCTGACCCCAAGTGAGTTACCCTAGTCCCATATAAGTACTCCCAGACCCCAAGTGAGTTACCCTAGTCCCATAGAATTACTCCCTGACCCCAAATGAGTTACCGTGTCCCTTTATAAGTACTCCCTGACCACAAGTGAGTTACCATATCAACTTTATAAGTACTCCCTGACCCCAAGTGAGTTACTATAGCCCTTTTATAAGTACACTCTGACCCCAAGTAAGTTATCCTAGCCCCTTTATATGTACTCTTTGACTGCAAGTGAGTTATCCTATCCCCTTTATATGTACTCTCAGACCCCAAGTGAGTTATCCTAGCCCCTTTATAAGTACACCTTGGCCCCAAGTGAGTTACCCAGGTCCCATATAAGTACTCCCAGACCCCAAGTGAGTTACCCTAGTCCCGTAGAATTACTCCCTGACCCCAAGTGAGTTACCGTAGCCCCTTTATAAGTACTCCCTGACCCCAAGTGAGTTACCATATCAACTTTATAAGTACTCCCTGACCCCAAGTGAGTTACCCTAGTCCCATATAAGTACTCCCAGACCCCAAGTGAGTTACCCTAGTCCCGTAGAATTACTCCCTGACCCCAAGTGAGTTACCGTAGCCCCTTTACAAGTACTCCCTGACCCCAAGTGAGTTACCATATCAACTTTATAAGTACTCCCTGACCCAAAGTGAGTTACCCTAGTCCCATATAAGTACTCCCAGACCCCAAGTGAGTTACCCTAGTCCCGTAGAATTACTCCCTGACCCCAAGTGAGTTACCGTAGCCCCTTTATAAGTACACCTTGGCCCCAAGTGAGTTACCCAGGTCCCATAGAAGTACTCCCTGACCCCAAGTGAGTTATCCTGGTTCCATAGAAGTACTCTCTGACCGCAAGTGAGTTATCCTAGCCCCTTTATATGTACTCTCAGACCCCATGTGAGTTACCCTAGCCCCTTTATAAGTACTCCCTGACCCCAAGTGAGTTACCCTAGTCCCATATAAGTACTCCCAGACCCCAAGTGAGTTACCCTAGTCCCGTAGAATTACTCCCTGACCCCAAGTGAGTTACCGTAGCCCCTTTATAAGTACTCCCTGACCCCAAGTGAGTTACCATATCAACTTTATAAGTACTCCCTGACCCCAAGTGAGTTATCCTAGCCCCTTTATATGTACTCTCTGACCGCAAGTGAGTTACCCTAGTCCCATAGTAGTACTCCCTGACCCCAAGTGAGTTACCCTAGCCCCTTATAACTACTCCCTGACCCCAAGTGAGTTACCCTAGCACCTTTATAAGTACACCCTGGCCCCAAGTGAGTTACCCAGGTCCCATATAAGTACTCCCAGACACCAAGTGAGTTAGCCTAGTCCAATAAAAGTACTCTTTGACCCAAAGTGAGTTTCCCTAGCCCCTTTATAAGTACTCCCTGACCCAAAGTGAGTTACCCTAGTCCCATATAAGTACTCCCAGACCCCAAGTGAGTTACCCTAGTCCCATAGAATTACTCCCTGACCCCAAGTGAGTTACCATATCAACTTTATAAGTACTCCCTGACCCCAAGTGAGTTATCCTAGCCCCTTTATAAGTACTCCCTGACCCCAAGTGAGTTACCGTAGTCCCAAATAAGTACTCCCAGACCCCAAGTGAGTTACCCTAGTCCCATAGAAATACTCCCTGACCCCAAGTGAAATACCCTAGTCCCATATAAGTACTCCCAGACCCCAAGTGAGTTACCCTAGTCCCATAGAATTACTCCCTGACCCCAAGTGAGTTACCGTAGCCCCTTTATAAGACTCCCTGACCCCGAGTGTGTTACCATATCAACTTTATAAGTACTCCCTGACCCCAAGTGAGTTATCTTAGCCCCTTTATAAGTACTCCCTGACCCCAAGTGAGTTACCCTAGTCCCATATACGTACTCCCAGACCCCAAGTGAGTTACCCTAGTCCCATAGAATTACTCCCTGACCCCAAGTGAGTTACCATATCAACTTTATAAGTACTCCCTGACCCCAAGTGAGTTATCCTAGCCCCTTTATAAGTACTCCCTGACCCCAAGTGAGTTACCGTAGTCCCAAATAAGTACTCCCAAACCCCAAGTGAGTTACCCTAGTCCCATAGAAATACTCCCTGACCCCCAGTGAAATACCCTAGTCCCATATAAGTACTCCCAGACCCCAAGTGAGTTACCCTAGTCCCATAGAATTACTCCCTGACCCCAAGTGAGTTACCGTAGCCCCTTTATAAGACTCCCTGACCCCGAGTGAGTTACCATATCAACTTTATAAGTACTCCCTGACCCCAAGTGAGTTATCTTAGCCCCTTTATAAGTACTCCCTGACCCCAAGTGAGTTACCCTAGTCCCATATAAGTACTCCCAGACCCCAAGTGAGTTACCCTAGTCCCATAGAAGTACTCCCTGACCCCAAGTGTGTTATCCTTGTTCCATAGAAGTACTCTCTGACCGCAAGTGAGTTATCCTAGCCCCTTTATATGTACTCTCAGACCCCAAGTGAGTTACCCTAGCCCCTTTATAAGTACTCCCTGACCCCAAGTGAGTTACCCTAGTCCCTTATAACTACTCCCTGACCCCAAGTGAGTTACCCTAGCCCCTTTATAAGTACACCCTGGCCCCAAGTGAGTTACCCAGGTCCCATATAAGTACTCCCAGACACCAAGTGAGTTAGCCTAGTCCAATATAAGTACTCCTTGACCCAAAGTGAGTTACCCTAGCCCCTTTATAAGTACACCCTGGCCCCAAGTGATTTATCCTAACCCCTTTATATGTACTCCCAGACTCCAAGTGAGTTACCATAGCCGCTTTATATGAACTCCCATACCCCAAGTGAGTTACCCTAGTCCCATTGAAGTACTTCCTGACCCCAAGTGAGTTACCGTAGCCCCTTTATAAGTACTCCCTGACCCCAAGTGTGTTACCCTAGCCCTTTAATAAGTACACCCTGGCCCCAAGTGAGTTACCCTGGTCTCATATAAGTTCTCACAGACACCAAGTGAGTTACCCTAGTCCCATATAAGTACTCCTTGACCCAAAGTGAGTTACCATAGCTCCTTTATAAGTACTCCCTGACCACAAGTGAGTTATCCTAGCCCCTTTATATGTACTCTCTGACCGCAAGTGAGTTACCCTAGTCCCATAGTAGTACTCCCTGACCCCAAGTGAGTTACCCTAGCCCCTTATAACTACTCCCTGACCCCAAGTGAGTTACCCTAGCACCTTTATAAGTACACCCTGGCCCCAAGTGAGTTACCCAGGTCCCATATAAGTACTCCCAGACACCAAGTGAGTTAGCCTAGTCCAATAAAAGTACTCTTTGACCCAAAGTGAGTTTCCCTAGCCCCTTTATAAGTACTCCCTGACCCAAAGTGAGTTACCCTAGTCCCATATAAGTACTCCCAGACCCCAAGTGAGTTACCCTAGTCCCATAGAATTACTCCCTGACCCCAAGTGAGTTACCATATCAACTTTATAAGTACTCCCTGACCCCAAGTGAGTTATCCTAGCCCCTTTATAAGTACTCCCTGACCCCAAGTGAGTTACCGTAGTCCCAAATAAGTACTCCCAGACCCCAAGTGAGTTACCCTAGTCCCATAGAAATACTCCCTGACCCCAAGTGAAATACCCTAGTCCCATATAAGTACTCCCAGACCCCAAGTGAGTTACCCTAGTCCCATAGAATTACTCCCTGACCCCAAGTGAGTTACCGTAGCCCCTTTATAAGACTCCCTGACCCCGAGTGAGTTACCATATCAACTTTATAAGTACTCCCTGACCCCAAGTGAGTTATCTTAGCCCCTTTATAAGTACTCCCTGACCCCAAGTGAGTTACCCTAGTCCCATATAATTACTCCCAGACCCCAAGTGAGTTACCCTAGTCCCATAGAAGTACTCCCTGACCCCAAGTGTGTTATCCTTGTTCCATAGATGTACTCTCTGACCGCAAGTGAGTTATCCTAGCCCCTTTATATGTACTCTCAGACCCCAAGTGAGTTACCCTAGCCCCTTTATAAGTACTCCCTGACCCCAAGTGAGTTACCCTAGTCCCTTATAACTACTCCCTGACCCCAAGTGAGTTAACCTAGCCCCTTTATAAGTACACCCTGGCCCCAAGTGAGTTACCCAGGTCCCATATAAGTACTCCCAGACACCAAGTGAGTTAGCCTAGTCCAATATAAGTACTCCTTGACCCAAAGTGAGTTACCCTAGCCCCTTTATAAGTACACCCTGGCCCCAAGTGATTTATCCTAACCCCTTTATATGTACTCCCAGACTCCAAGTGAGTTACCATAGCCGCTTTATATGAACTCCCATACCCCAAGTGAGTTACCCTAGTCCCATTGAAGTACTTCCTGACCCCAAGTGAGTTACCGTAGCCCCTTTATAAGTACTCCCTGACCCCAAGTGTGTTACCCTAGCCCTTTAATAAGTACACCCTGGCCCCAAGTGAGTTACCCTGGTCTCATATAAGTTCTCACAGACACCAAGTGAGTTACCCTAGTCCCATATAAGTACTCCTTGACCCAAAGTGAGTTACCATAGCTCCTTTATAAGTACTCCCTGACCACAAGTGAGTTACCATATCACCTTTATAACTACTCCCTCACCCCAAGTGAGTAATCCTATCCCCTTTATATGTACTCCCTGACCCCAAGTGAGTCACCCTAGTCCCATATAAGTACTCCCAGACCGCAAGGGAGTTATCCTAGTCCCATAGAAGTACTCCCTGACCCCAAGTGTGTTACCCTAGTCACATAGAAGTACTCCCTGACCCCAAGTGTATTACCCTAGTCCCATATAAGTACTCCCTGACCCAATATGTGTTGTCCTAGCCCCTTTATATGAACTCTCTGACCGCAAGTGAGTTACCCTAGTCCTAATAAGTACTCCCTGACCCCAAGTGAGTTACCCTAGCCCCTATATAAGTACTCCCTGACCCCAAGTGAGTTACCCTAATCCCCTAGAAGTACTCCCTGACCCCAAGTGAGTTACCACATCAACTTTATAAGTACTCCCTGACCCCAAGTGAGTTATCCTAGCCCCTTTATATGTACTCTCTGACCGCAAGTGAGTTATACTAGCCCCTTTATATGTACTCTCAGACCCCAAGTGAGTTACCCTAGTCCCTTATAACTACTCCCTGACCCCAAGTGAGTTACCCTAGCCCCTTTATAAGTACACCCTGGCCCCAAGTGAGTTACCCAGGTCCCATATAAGTACTCCCAGACACCAAGTGAGTTAGCCTAGTCGAATATAAGTACGTCTTGACCCAAAGTGAGTTATCCTAGCCCCTTTATATGTACTCTCAGACCCCATGCGAGTTACCGTAGCCCCTTTATAAGTACTCCCTGACCCCAAGTGAGTTACCCTAGTCCCATATAAGTACTCCCAGACCCCAAGTGAGTTACCCTAGTCCCATATAAATACACCCTGACCCTATGTGAGTAACCCTAGTCCCATATAAGTACTCCCTGACCCCAAGTGAGTTACCATAGCCCCTTTATAAGTACTCCCTGACCCCAAGTGAGTTATCCTTGTTCCATAGAAGTACTCTCTGACCGCAAGTGAGTTATCCTAGCCCCTTTATATGTACTCTCAGACCCCATGTGAGTTACCCTAGCCCCTTTATAAGTACACCTTGGCCCCAAGTGAGTTACCCAGGTCCCATATAAGTACTCCCAGAAACCAAGTGAGTTAGCCTAGTACAATATAAGTACTCCTTGACCCAAAGTGAGTTACCCTAGCCCCTTTATAAGTACTCCCTGACCCCAAGTGAGTTACCCTAGTCCCATATAAGTACTCCCAGACCCCAAGTGAGTTACCCTAGTCCCATAGAAGTACTCCCTGACCCCAAGTGTGTTACCCTAGTTACATAGAAGTACTCCCTGACCCCAGTGAGTTATCCTGGTTCCATAGAAGTACTCTCTGACCGCAAGTGAGTTATCCTAGCCCCTTTATATGTACTCTCAGACCCCATGTGAGTTACCCTAGCCCCTTTATAAGTACTCCCTGACCCCAAGTGAGTTACCCTAGCCCCTTTATAAGTACACCTTGGCCCCAAGTGAGTTACCCAGGTCCCATATAAGTACTCCCAGAAACCAAGTGAGTTAGCCTAGTACAATATAAGTACTCCTTGACCCAAAGTGAGTTACCCTAGCCCCTATATATGTACTTCCTGACCCCAAGTGAGTTACCCTAGTCCCATAGAAGTACTCCCTGACCCCAACTGAGTTACCATAGCCCCTTTATAAGTACTCCCTGACCCCAAGTGAGTTATCCTAGCCTCTTTATATGCACTCTCTGATCGCAAGTGAGTTATTCAAACCCCTTTATAAGTACTCCCTGACCCTTAGTGTGTTACCCTAGTCTCATATAAGTACTCCCTGAACCCAAGTGTGTTACCATAGCCCCTTTATATGTACCCCCTGACCCCCAAATGTGTTACCTTAGTCCCATAAATGTACTCCCTGACCCCAAGTGAGTTATCCTAGCCCCTTTATATGTACTCCCTGACCGCAAGTGAGTTACCCTAGTCCCATATAAGTACTCCCTGACCCCAAGTGTGTTACCCTAGCCCCTATATATGTACTTCCTGACCCCAAGTGAGTTACCCTAGTCCCATAGAAGTACTCCCTGACCCCAACTGAGTTACCATAGCCCCTTTATAAGTACTCCCTGACCCCAAGTGAGTTATCCTAGCCCCTTTATATGCACTCTCTGATCGCAAGTGAGTTATTCAAACCCCTTTATAAGTACTCCCTGACCCTTAGTGTGTTACCCTAGTCTCATATAAGTACTCCCTGAACCCAAGTGTGTTACCATAGCCCCTTTATATGTACCCCCTGACCCCCAAATGTGTTACCTTAGTCCCATAAATGTACTCCCTGACCCCAAGTTAGTTATCCTAGCCCCTTTATATGTACACTCTGACCGCATGTGAGTTACCCTAGTCCCTTATATGTACTCCCTGACCCCAAGTGAGTTATCCTAGCATTTATATATGTACTCCCTGACCTCAAGTGAGTTATCCTAGCCCCTTTATATGTACTCTCTGACCGCAAGTGAGTTACCCTAGTCCAATATAAGTACTACCTGACCCCAAGTGAGTTACCCTAGCCCCTATATAAGTACTCCCTGACCCCAAGTGAGTTACCCTAGTCCCCTAGAAGTACTCCTTGACCCCAAGTGAGTTATCCTAGCCCCTTTATATGTACTCTCTGACCGCAAGTGAGTTATCCTAGTCCCATAGTAGTACTCCCTGACCCCAAGTGAGTTATCCTTGTTCCATAGAAGTACTCTCTGACCGCAAGTGAGTTATCCTAGCCCCTTTATATGTACTCTCAGACCCCATGTGAGTTACCCTAGCCCCTTTATAAGTACACCTTGGCCCCAAGTGAGTTACCCAGGTCCCATATAAGTACTCCCAGAAACCAAGTGAGTTAGCCTAGTACAATATAAGTACTCCTTGACCCAAAGTGAGTTACCCTAGCCCCTTTATAAGTACTCCCTGACCCCAAGTGAGTTACCCTAGTCCCATATAAGTACTCCCAGACCCCAAGTGAGTTACCCTAGTCCCATAGAAGTACTCCCTGACCCCAAGTGTGTTACCCTAGTTACATAGAAGTACTCCCTGACCCCAGTGAGTTATCCTGGTTCCATAGAAGTACTCTTTGACCGCAAGTGAGTTATCCTACCCCCTTTATATGTACTCTCAGACCCCATGTGAGTTACCCTAGCCCCTTTATAAGTACTCCCTGACCCCAAGTGAGTTACCCTAGCCCCTTTATAAGTACACCTTGGCCCCAAGTGAGTTACCCAGGTCCCATATAAGTACTCCCAGAAACCAAGTGAGTTAGCCTAGTACAATATAAGTACTCCTTGACCCAAAGTGAGTTACCCTAGCCCCTTTATAAGTACTCCCTGACCCCAAGTGAGTTACCCTAGTCCCATATAAGTACTCCCAGACCCCAAGTGAGTTACCCTAGTCCCATAGAAGTACTCCCTGACCCCAAGTGTGTTACCCTAGTTACATAGAAGTACTCCCTGACCCCAGTGAGTTATCCTGGTTCCATAGAAGTACTCTCTGACCGCAAGTGAGTTATCCTAGCCCCTTTATATGTACTCTCAGACCCCATGTGAGTTACCCTAGCCCCTTTATAAGTACTCCCTGACCCCAAGTGAGTTACCCTAGTCCCATATAAGTACTCCCAGACCCCAAGTGAGTTACCCTAGTCCCATAGAATTACTCCCTGACCCCAAATGAGTTACCGTGTCCCTTTATAAGTACTCCCTGACCACAAGTGAGTTACCATATCAACTTTATAAGTACTCCCTGACCCCAAGTGAGTTACTATAGCCCTTTTATAAGTACACTCTGACCCCAAGTAAGTTATCCTAGCCCCTTTATATGTACTCTTTGACTGCAAGTGAGTTATCCTATCCCCTTTATATGTACTCTCAGACCCCAAGTGAGTTATCCTAGCCCCTTTATAAGTACACCTTGGCCCCAAGTGAGTTACCCAGGTCCCATATAAGTACTCCCAGACCCCAAGTGAGTTACCCTAGTCCCGTAGAATTACTCCCTGACCCCAAGTGAGTTACCGTAGCCCCTTTATAAGTACTCCCTGACCCCAAGTGAGTTACCATATCAACTTTATAAGTACTCCCTGACCCCAAGTGAGTTACCCTAGTCCCATATAAGTACTCCCAGACCCCAAGTGAGTTACCCTAGTCCCGTAGAATTACTCCCTGACCCCAAGTGAGTTACCGTAGCCCCTTTACAAGTACTCCCTGACCCCAAGTGAGTTACCATATCAACTTTATAAGTACTCCCTGACCCAAAGTGAGTTACCCTAGTCCCATATAAGTACTCCCAGACCCCAAGTGAGTTACCCTAGTCCCGTAGAATTACTCCCTGACCCCAAGTGAGTTACCGTAGCCCCTTTATAAGTACACCTTGGCCCCAAGTGAGTTACCCAGGTCCCATAGAAGTACTCCCTGACCCCAAGTGAGTTATCCTGGTTCCATAGAAGTACTCTCTGACCGCAAGTGAGTTATCCTAGCCCCTTTATATGTACTCTCAGACCCCATGTGAGTTACCCTAGCCCCTTTATAAGTACTCCCTGACCCCAAGTGAGTTACCCTAGTCCCATATAAGTACTCCCAGACCCCAAGTGAGTTACCCTAGTCCCGTAGAATTACTCCCTGACCCCAAGTGAGTTACCGTAGCCCCTTTATAAGTACTCCCTGACCCCAAGTGAGTTACCATATCAACTTTATAAGTACTCCCCTGACCCCAAGTGAGTTATCCTAGCCCCTTTATATGTACTCTCTGACCGCAAGTGAGTTACCCTAGTCCCATAGTAGTACTCCCTGACCCCAAGTGAGTTACCCTAGCCCCTTATAACTACTCCCTGACCCCAAGTGAGTTACCCTAGCACCTTTATAAGTACACCCTGGCCCCAAGTGAGTTACCCAGGTCCCATATAAGTACTCCCAGACACCAAGTGAGTTAGCCTAGTCCAATAAAAGTACTCTTTGACCCAAAGTGAGTTTCCCTAGCCCCTTTATAAGTACTCCCTGACCCAAAGTGAGTTACCCTAGTCCCATATAAGTACTCCCAGACCCCAAGTGAGTTACCCTAGTCCCATAGAATTACTCCCTGACCCCAAGTGAGTTACCATATCAACTTTATAAGTACTCCCTGACCCCAAGTGAGTTATCCTAGCCCCTTTATAAGTACTCCCTGACCCCAAGTGAGTTACCGTAGTCCCAAATAAGTACTCCCAGACCCCAAGTGAGTTACCCTAGTCCCATAGAAATACTCCCTGACCCCAAGTGAAATACCCTAGTCCCATATAAGTACTCCCAGACCCCAAGTGAGTTACCCTAGTCCCATAGAATTACTCCCTGACCCCAAGTGAGTTACCGTAGCCCCTTTATAAGACTCCCTGACCCCGAGTGTGTTACCATATCAACTTTATAAGTACTCCCTGACCCCAAGTGAGTTATCTTAGCCCCTTTATAAGTACTCCCTGACCCCAAGTGAGTTACCCTAGTCCCATATACGTACTCCCAGACCCCAAGTGAGTTACCCTAGTCCCATAGAATTACTCCCTGACCCCAAGTGAGTTACCATATCAACTTTATAAGTACTCCCTGACCCCAAGTGAGTTATCCTAGCCCCTTTATAAGTACTCCCTGACCCCAAGTGAGTTACCGTAGTCCCAAATAAGTACTCCCAAACCCCAAGTGAGTTACCCTAGTCCCATAGAAATACTCCCTGACCCCCAGTGAAATACCCTAGTCCCATATAAGTACTCCCAGACCCCAAGTGAGTTACCCTAGTCCCATAGAATTACTCCCTGACCCCAAGTGAGTTACCGTAGCCCCTTTATAAGACTCCCTGACCCCGAGTGAGTTACCATATCAACTTTATAAGTACTCCCTGACCCCAAGTGAGTTATCTTAGCCCCTTTATAAGTACTCCCTGACCCCAAGTGAGTTACCCTAGTCCCATATAAGTACTCCCAGACCCCAAGTGAGTTACCCTAGTCCCATAGAAGTACTCCCTGACCCCAAGTGTGTTATCCTTGTTCCATAGAAGTACTCTCTGACCGCAAGTGAGTTATCCTAGCCCCTTTATATGTACTCTCAGACCCCAAGTGAGTTACCCTAGCCCCTTTATAAGTACTCCCTGACCCCAAGTGAGTTACCCTAGTCCCTTATAACTACTCCCTGACCCCAAGTGAGTTACCCTAGCCCCTTTATAAGTACACCCTGGCCCCAAGTGAGTTACCCAGGTCCCATATAAGTACTCCCAGACACCAAGTGAGTTAGCCTAGTCCAATATAAGTACTCCTTGACCCAAAGTGAGTTACCCTAGCCCCTTTATAAGTACACCCTGGCCCCAAGTGATTTATCCTAACCCCTTTATATGTACTCCCAGACTCCAAGTGAGTTACCATAGCCGCTTTATATGAACTCCCATACCCCAAGTGAGTTACCCTAGTCCCATTGAAGTACTTCCTGACCCCAAGTGAGTTACCGTAGCCCCTTTATAAGTACTCCCTGACCCCAAGTGTGTTACCCTAGCCCTTTAATAAGTACACCCTGGCCCCAAGTGAGTTACCCTGGTCTCATATAAGTTCTCACAGACACCAAGTGAGTTACCCTAGTCCCATATAAGTACTCCTTGACCCAAAGTGAGTTACCATAGCTCCTTTATAAGTACTCCCTGACCAAAAGTGAGTTATCCTAGCCCCTTTATATGTACTCTCTGACCGCAAGTGAGTTACCCTAGTCCCATAGTAGTACTCCCTGACCCCAAGTGAGTTACCCTAGCCCCTTATAACTACTCCCTGACCCCAAGTGAGTTACCCTAGCACCTTTATAAGTACACCCTGGCCCCAAGTGAGTTACCCAGGTCCCATATAAGTACTCCCAGACACCAAGTGAGTTAGCCTAGTCCAATAAAAGTACTCTTTGACCCAAAGTGAGTTTCCCTAGCCCCTTTATAAGTACTCCCTGACCCAAAGTGAGTTACCCTAGTCCCATATAAGTACTCCCAGACCCCAAGTGAGTTACCCTAGTCCCATAGAATTACTCCCTGACCCCAAGTGAGTTACCATATCAACTTTATAAGTACTCCCTGACCCCAAGTGAGTTATCCTAGCCCCTTTATAAGTACTCCCTGACCCCAAGTGAGTTACCGTAGTCCCAAATAAGTACTCCCAGACCCCAAGTGAGTTACCCTAGTCCCATAGAAATACTCCCTGACCCCAAGTGAAATACCCTAGTCCCATATAAGTACTCCCAGACCCCAAGTGAGTTACCCTAGTCCCATAGAATTACTCCCTGACCCCAAGTGAGTTACCGTAGCCCCTTTATAAGACTCCCTGACCCCGAGTGAGTTACCATATCAACTTTATAAGTACTCCCTGACCCCAAGTGAGTTATCTTAGCCCCTTTATAAGTACTCCCTGACCCCAAGTGAGTTACCCTAGTCCCATATAATTACTCCCAGACCCCAAGTGAGTTACCCTAGTCCCATAGAAGTACTCCCTGACCCCAAGTGTGTTATCCTTGTTCCATAGATGTACTCTCTGACCGCAAGTGAGTTATCCTAGCCCCTTTATATGTACTCTCAGACCCCAAGTGAGTTACCCTAGCCCCTTTATAAGTACTCCCTGACCCCAAGTGAGTTACCCTAGTCCCTTATAACTACTCCCTGACCCCAAGTGAGTTAACCTAGCCCCTTTATAAGTACACCCTGGCCCCAAGTGAGTTACCCAGGTCCCATATAAGTACTCCCAGACACCAAGTGAGTTAGCCTAGTCCAATATAAGTACTCCTTGACCCAAAGTGAGTTACCCTAGCCCCTTTATAAGTACACCCTGGCCCCAAGTGATTTATCCTAACCCCTTTATATGTACTCCCAGACTCCAAGTGAGTTACCATAGCCGCTTTATATGAACTCCCATACCCCAAGTGAGTTACCCTAGTCCCATTGAAGTACTTCCTGACCCCAAGTGAGTTACCGTAGCCCCTTTATAAGTACTCCCTGACCCCAAGTGTGTTACCCTAGCCCTTTAATAAGTACACCCTGGCCCCAAGTGAGTTACCCTGGTCTCATATAAGTTCTCACAGACACCAAGTGAGTTACCCTAGTCCCATATAAGTACTCCTTGACCCAAAGTGAGTTACCATAGCTCCTTTATAAGTACTCCCTGACCACAAGTGAGTTACCATATCACCTTTATAACTACTCCCTCACCCCAAGTGAGTAATCCTATCCCCTTTATATGTACTCCCTGACCCCAAGTGAGTCACCCTAGTCCCATATAAGTACTCCCAGACCGCAAGGGAGTTATCCTAGTCCCATAGAAGTACTCCCTGACCCCAAGTGTGTTACCCTAGTCACATAGAAGTACTCCCTGACCCCAAGTGTATTACCCTAGTCCCATATAAGTACTCCCTGACCCAATATGTGTTGTCCTAGCCCCTTTATATGAACTCTCTGACCGCAAGTGAGTTACCCTAGTCCTAATAAGTACTCCCTGACCCCAAGTGAGTTACCCTAGCCCCTATATAAGTACTCCCTGACCCCAAGTGAGTTACCCTAATCCCCTAGAAGTACTCCCTGACCCCAAGTGAGTTACCACATCAACTTTATAAGTACTCCCTGACCCCAAGTGAGTTATCCTAGCCCCTTTATATGTACTCTCTGACCGCAAGTGAGTTATACTAGCCCCTTTATATGTACTCTCAGACCCCAAGTGAGTTACCCTAGTCCCTTATAACTACTCCCTGACCCCAAGTGAGTTACCCTAGCCCCTTTATAAGTACACCCTGGCCCCAAGTGAGTTACCCAGGTCCCATATAAGTACTCCCAGACACCAAGTGAGTTAGCCTAGTCGAATATAAGTACGTCTTGACCCAAAGTGAGTTATCCTAGCCCCTTTATATGTACTCTCAGACCCCATGCGAGTTACCGTAGCCCCTTTATAAGTACTCCCTGACCCCAAGTGAGTTACCCTAGTCCCATATAAGTACTCCCAGACCCCAAGTGAGTTACCCTAGTCCCATATAAATACACCCTGACCCTATGTGAGTAACCCTAGTCCCATATAAGTACTCCCTGACCCCAAGTGAGTTACCATAGCCCCTTTATAAGTACTCCCTGACCCCAAGTGAGTTATCCTAGCCCCTTTATATGTACTCTCTGACCGCAAGTGAGTTATCCTAGCCCCTTTATATGTACTCTCAGACCCCAAGTGAGTTACCCTAGTCCCTTATAACTACTCCCTGACCCCAAGTGAGTTACCCTAGCACCTTTATAAGTACACCCTGGCCCCAAGTGAGTTACCCAGGTCCCATATAAGTACTCCCAGACACCAAGTGAGTTAGCCTAGTCCAATAAAAGTACTCTTTGACCCAAAGTGAGTTTCCCTAGCCCCTTTATAAGTACTCCCTGACCCAAAGTGAGTTACCCTAGTCCCATATAAGTACTCCCAGACCCCAAGTGAGTTACCCTAGTCACATAGAATTACTCCCTGACCCCAAGTGAGTAATCCTTGTTCCATAGAAGTACTCCCTGACCCCAAGTGTGTTACCCTAGTACCATATAAGTACTCCCTGACCCAAAATGTGTTGTCCTAGCCCCTGTATATGAACTCTCTGACCGCAAGTGAGTTACCCTAGTCCTATATAAGTACTCCCTGACCCATAATGTGTTGTCCTAGCCCCTTTATATGAACTCTCTGACCGCAAGTGAGTTACCCTAGTCCTAATAAGTACTCCCTGACCCCAAGTGAGTTACCCTAGTCCCATATAAGTACTCCCAGACCCCAAGTGAGTTACCCTAGTCCCATAGAAGTACTCCCTGACCCCAAGTGTGTTACCCTAGTCACATAGAAGTACTCCCTGACCCCAAGTGAGTTATCCTTGTTCCATAGAAGTACTCTCTGACCCCAAGTGAGTTACCATATCAACTTTATAAGTACTCCCTGACCCCAAGTGAGTTATCCTAGCCCCTTTATATGTACTCTCCGACCGCAAGTGAGTTATCCTAGCCCCTTAAAATGCACTCTCTGACCGCAAGTGAGTTATTCAAACCCCTTTATAAGTACTCCCTGAACCCAAGTGTGTTACCCTAACCCCCTTTATAAGTACTCCCTGACCCCAATTGAGTTATCCTAGCCCCTTTATAAGTACACCCTGGCCCCAAGTGAGTTACCCAGGTCCCATATAAGTACTCCCAGACACCAAGTGAGTTAGCCTAGTCCAATATAAGTACTCCTTGACCCAAAGTGAGTTACCCTAGCCCCTTTATAAGTACACCCTGGCCCCAAGTGATTTATCCTAACCCCTTTATATGTACTCCCAGACTCCAAGTGAGTTACCATAGCCGCTTTATATGAACTCCCATACCCCAAGTGAGTTACCCTAGTCCCATTGAAGTACTTCCTGACCCCAAGTGAGTTACCGTAGCCCCTTTATAAGTACTCCCTGACCCCAAGTGTGTTACCCTAGCCCTTTAATAAGTACACCCTGGCCCCAAGTGAGTTACCCTGGTCTCATATAAGTTCTCACAGACACCAAGTGAGTTACCCTAGTCCCATATAAGTACTCCTTGACCCAAAGTGAGTTACCATAGCTCCTTTATAAGTACTCCCTGACCACAAGTGAGTTATCCTAGCCCCTTTATATGTACTCTCTGACCGCAAGTGAGTTACCCTAGTCCCATAGTAGTACTCCCTGACCCCAAGTGAGTTACCCTAGCCCCTTATAACTACTCCCTGACCCCAAGTGAGTTACCCTAGCACCTTTATAAGTACACCCTGGCCCCAAGTGAGTTACCCAGGTCCCATATAAGTACTCCCAGACACCAAGTGAGTTAGCCTAGTCCAATAAAAGTACTCTTTGACCCAAAGTGAGTTTCCCTAGCCCCTTTATAAGTACTCCCTGACCCAAAGTGAGTTACCCTAGTCCCATATAAGTACTCCCAGACCCCAAGTGAGTTACCCTAGTCCCATAGAATTACTCCCTGACCCCAAGTGAGTTACCGTAGCCCCTTTATAAGACTCCCTGACCCCGAGTGAGTTACCATATCAACTTTATAAGTACTCCCTGACCCCAAGTGAGTTATCTTAGCCCCTTTATAAGTACTCCCTGACCCCAAGTGAGTTACCCTAGTCCCATATAATTACTCCCAGACCCCAAGTGAGTTACCCTAGTCCCATAGAAGTACTCCCTGACCCCAAGTGTGTTATCCTTGTTCCATAGATGTACTCTCTGACCGCAAGTGAGTTATCCTAGCCCCTTTATATGTACTCTCAGACCCCAAGTGAGTTACCCTAGCCCCTTTATAAGTACTCCCTGACCCCAAGTGAGTTACCCTAGTCCCTTATAACTACTCCCTGACCCCAAGTGAGTTAACCTAGCCCCTTTATAAGTACACCCTGGCCCCAAGTGAGTTACCCAGGTCCCATATAAGTACTCCCAGACACCAAGTGAGTTAGCCTAGTCCAATATAAGTACTCCTTGACCCAAAGTGAGTTACCCTAGCCCCTTTATAAGTACACCCTGGCCCCAAGTGATTTATCCTAACCCCTTTATATGTACTCCCAGACTCCAAGTGAGTTACCATAGCCGCTTTATATGAACTCCCATACCCCAAGTGAGTTACCCTAGTCCCATTGAAGTACTTCCTGACCCCAAGTGAGTTACCGTAGCCCCTTTATAAGTACTCCCTGACCCCAAGTGTGTTACCCTAGCCCTTTAATAAGTACACCCTGGCCCCAAGTGAGTTACCCTGGTCTCATATAAGTTCTCACAGACACCAAGTGAGTTACCCTAGTCCCATATAAGTACTCCTTGACCCAAAGTGAGTTACCATAGCTCCTTTATAAGTACTCCCTGACCACAAGTGAGTTACCATATCACCTTTATAACTACTCCCTCACCCCAAGTGAGTAATCCTATCCCCTTTATATGTACTCCCTGACCCCAAGTGAGTCACCCTAGTCCCATATAAGTACTCCCAGACCGCAAGGGAGTTATCCTAGTCCCATAGAAGTACTCCCTGACCCCAAGTGTGTTACCCTAGTCACATAGAAGTACTCCCTGACCCCAAGTGTATTACCCTAGTCCCATATAAGTACTCCCTGACCCAATATGTGTTGTCCTAGCCCCTTTATATGAACTCTCTGACCGCAAGTGAGTTACCCTAGTCCTAATAAGTACTCCCTGACCCCAAGTGAGTTACCCTAGCCCCTATATAAGTACTCCCTGACCCCAAGTGAGTTACCCTAATCCCCTAGAAGTACTCCCTGACCCCAAGTGAGTTACCACATCAACTTTATAAGTACTCCCTGACCCCAAGTGAGTTATCCTAGCCCCTTTATATGTACTCTCTGACCGCAAGTGAGTTATACTAGCCCCTTTATATGTACTCTCAGACCCCAAGTGAGTTACCCTAGTCCCTTATAACTACTCCCTGACCCCAAGTGAGTTACCCTAGCCCCTTTATAAGTACACCCTGGCCCCAAGTGAGTTACCCAGGTCCCATATAAGTACTCCCAGACACCAAGTGAGTTAGCCTAGTCGAATATAAGTACGTCTTGACCCAAAGTGAGTTATCCTAGCCCCTTTATATGTACTCTCAGACCCCATGCGAGTTACCGTAGCCCCTTTATAAGTACTCCCTGACCCCAAGTGAGTTACCCTAGTCCCATATAAGTACTCCCAGACCCCAAGTGAGTTACCCTAGTCCCATATAAATACACCCTGACCCTATGTGAGTAACCCTAGTCCCATATAAGTACTCCCTGACCCCAAGTGAGTTACCATAGCCCCTTTATAAGTACTCCCTGACCCCAAGTGAGTTATCCTAGCCCCTTTATATGTACTCTCTGACCGCAAGTGAGTTATCCTAGCCCCTTTATATGTACTCTCAGACCCCAAGTGAGTTACCCTAGTCCCTTATAACTACTCCCTGACCCCAAGTGAGTTACCCTAGCACCTTTATAAGTACACCCTGGCCCCAAGTGAGTTACCCAGGTCCCATATAAGTACTCCCAGACACCAAGTGAGTTAGCCTAGTCCAATAAAAGTACTCTTTGACCCAAAGTGAGTTTCCCTAGCCCCTTTATAAGTACTCCCTGACCCAAAGTGAGTTACCCTAGTCCCATATAAGTACTCCCAGACCCCAAGTGAGTTACCCTAGTCACATAGAATTACTCCCTGACCCCAAGTGAGTAATCCTTGTTCCATAGAAGTACTCCCTGACCCCAAGTGTGTTACCCTAGTACCATATAAGTACTCCCTGACCCAAAATGTGTTGTCCTAGCCCCTGTATATGAACTCTCTGACCGCAAGTGAGTTAACCTAGTCCTATATAAGTACTCCCTGACCCATAATGTGTTGTCCTAGCCCCTTTATATGAACTCTCTGACCGCAAGTGAGTTACCCTAGTCCTAATAAGTACTCCCTGACCCCAAGTGAGTTACCCTAGTCCCATATAAGTACTCCCAGACCCCAAGTGAGTTACCCTAGTCCCATAGAAGTACTCCCTGACCCCAAGTGTGTTACCCTAGTCACATAGAAGTACTCCCTGACCCCAAGTGAGTTATCCTTGTTCCATAGAAGTACTCTCTGACCCCAAGTGAGTTACCATATCAACTTTATAAGTACTCCCTGACCCCAAGTGAGTTATCCTAGCCCCTTTATATGTACTCTCCGACCGCAAGTGAGTTATCCTAGCCCCTTAAAATGCACTCTCTGACCGCAAGTGAGTTATTCAAACCCCTTTATAAGTACTCCCTGAACCCAAGTGTGTTACCCTAACCCCCTTTATAAGTACTCCCTGACCCCAATTGAGTTATCCTAGCCCCTTTATAAGTACACCCTGGCCCCAAGTGAGTTACCCAGGTCCCATATAAGTACTCCCAGACACCAAGTGAGTTAGCCTAGTCCAATATAAGTACTCCTTGACCCAAAGTGAGTTACCCTAGCCCCTTTATAAGTACACCCTGGCCCCAAGTGATTTATCCTAACCCCTTTATATGTACTCCCAGACTCCAAGTGAGTTACCATAGCCGCTTTATATGAACTCCCATACCCCAAGTGAGTTACCCTAGTCCCATTGAAGTACTTCCTGACCCCAAGTGAGTTACCGTAGCCCCTTTATAAGTACTCCCTGACCCCAAGTGTGTTACCCTAGCCCTTTAATAAGTACACCCTGGCCCCAAGTGAGTTACCCTGGTCTCATATAAGTTCTCACAGACACCAAGTGAGTTACCCTAGTCCCATATAAGTACTCCTTGACCCAAAGTGAGTTACCTTAGCTCCTTTATAAGTACTCCCTGACCACAAGTGAGTTATCCTAGCCCCTTTATATGTACTCTCTGACCGCAAGTGAGTTACCCTAGTCCCATAGTAGTACTCCCTGACCCCAAGTGAGTTACCCTAGCCCCTTATAACTACTCCCTGACCCCAAGTGAGTTACCCTAGCACCTTTATAAGTACACCCTGGCCCCAAGTGAGTTACCCAGGTCCCATATAAGTACTCCCAGACACCAAGTGAGTTAGCCTAGTCCAATAAAAGTACTCTTTGACCCAAAGTGAGTTTCCCTAGCCCCTTTATAAGTACTCCCTGACCCAAAGTGAGTTACCCTAGTCCCATATAAGTACTCCCAGACCCCAAGTGAGTTACCCTAGTCCCATAGAATTACTCCCTGACCCCAAGTGAGTTACCGTAGCCCCTTTATAAGACTCCCTGACCCCGAGTGAGTTACCATATCAACTTTATAAGTACTCCCTGACCCCAAGTGAGTTATCTTAGCCCCTTTATAAGTACTCCCTGACCCCAAGTGAGTTACCCTAGTCCCATATAATTACTCCCAGACCCCAAGTGAGTTACCCTAGTCCCATAGAAGTACTCCCTGACCCCAAGTGTGTTATCCTTGTTCCATAGAAGTACTCTCTGACCGCAAGTGAGTTATCCTAGCCCCTTTATATGTACTCTCAGACCCCAAGTGAGTTACCCTAGCCCCTTTATAAGTACTCCCTGACCCCAAGTGAGTTACCCTAGTCCCTTATAACTACTCCCTGACCCCAAGTGAGTTAACCTAGCCCCTTTATAAGTACACCCTGGCCCCAAGTGAGTTACCCAGGTCCCATATAAGTACTCCCAGACACCAAGTGAGTTAGCCTAGTCCAATATAAGTACTCCTTGACCCAAAGTGAGTTACCCTAGCCCCTTTATAAGTACACCCTGGCCCCAAGTGATTTATCCTAACCCCTTTATATGTACTCCCAGACTCCAAGTGAGTTACCATAGCCGCTTTATATGAACTCCCATACCCCAAGTGAGTTACCCTAGTCCCATTGAAGTACTTCCTGACCCCAAGTGAGTTACCGTAGCCCCTTTATAAGTACTCCCTGACCCCAAGTGTGTTACCCTAGCCCTTTAATAAGTACACCCTGGCCCCAAGTGAGTTACCCTGGTCTCATATAAGTTCTCACAGACACCAAGTGAGTTACCCTAGTCCCATATAAGTACTCCTTGACCCAAAGTGAGTTACCATAGCTCCTTTATAAGTACTCCCTGACCACAAGTGAGTTACCATATCACCTTTATAACTACTCCCTCACCCCAAGTGAGTAATCCTATCCCCTTTATATGTACTCCCTGACCCCAAGTGAGTCACCCTAGTCCCATATAAGTACTCCCAGACCGCAAGGGAGTTATCCTAGTCCCATAGAAGTACTCCCTGACCCCAAGTGTGTTACCCTAGTCACATAGAAGTACTCCCTGACCCCAAGTGTATTACCCTAGTCCCATATAAGTACTCCCTGACCCAATATGTGTTGTCCTAGCCCCTTTATATGAACTCTCTGACCGCAAGTGAGTTACCCTAGTCCTAATAAGTACTCCCTGACCCCAAGTGAGTTACCCTAGCCCCTATATAAGTACTCCCTGACCCCAAGTGAGTTACCCTAATCCCCTAGAAGTACTCCCTGACCCCAAGTGAGTTACCACATCAACTTTATAAGTACTCCCTGACCCCAAGTGAGTTATCCTAGCCCCTTTATATGTACTCTCTGACCGCAAGTGAGTTATACTAGCCCCTTTATATGTACTCTCAGACCCCAAGTGAGTTACCCTAGTCCCTTATAACTACTCCCTGACCCCAAGTGAGTTACCCTAGCCCCTTTATAAGTACACCCTGGCCCCAAGTGAGTTACCCAGGTCCCATATAAGTACTCCCAGACACCAAGTGAGTTAGCCTAGTCGAATATAAGTACGTCTTGACCCAAAGTGAGTTATCCTAGCCCCTTTATATGTACTCTCAGACCCCATGCGAGTTACCGTAGCCCCTTTATAAGTACTCCCTGACCCCAAGTGAGTTACCCTAGTCCCATATAAGTACTCCCAGACCCCAAGTGAGTTACCCTAGTCCCATATAAATACACCCTGACCCTATGTGAGTAACCCTAGTCCCATATAAGTACTCCCTGACCCCAAGTGAGTTACCATAGCCCCTTTATAAGTACTCCCTGACCCCAAGTGAGTTATCCTAGCCCCTTTATATGTACTCTCTGACCGCAAGTGAGTTATCCTAGCCCCTTTATATGTACTCTCAGACCCCAAGTGAGTTACCCTAGTCCCTTATAACTACTCCCTGACCCCAAGTGAGTTACCCTAGCACCTTTATAAGTACACCCTGGCCCCAAGTGAGTTACCCAGGTCCCATATAAGTACTCCCAGACACCAAGTGAGTTAGCCTAGTCCAATAAAAGTACTCTTTGACCCAAAGTGAGTTTCCCTAGCCCCTTTATAAGTACTCCCTGACCCAAAGTGAGTTACCCTAGTCCCATATAAGTACTCCCAGACCCCAAGTGAGTTACCCTAGTCACATAGAATTACTCCCTGACCCCAAGTGAGTAATCCTTGTTCCATAGAAGTACTCCCTGACCCCAAGTGTGTTACCCTAGTACCATATAAGTACTCCCTGACCCAAAATGTGTTGTCCTAGCCCCTGTATATGAACTCTCTGACCGCAAGTGAGTTACCCTAGTCCTATATAAGTACTCCCTGACCCATAATGTGTTGTCCTAGCCCCTTTATATGAACTCTCTGACCGCAAGTGAGTTACCCTAGTCCTAATAAGTATTCCCTGACCCCAAGTGAGTTACCCTAGTCCCATATAAGTACTCCCAGACCCCAAGTGAGTTACCCTAGTCCCATAGAAGTACTCCCTGACCCCAAGTGTGTTACCCTAGTCACATAGAAGTACTCCCTGACCCCAAGTGAGTTATCCTTGTTCCATAGAAGTACTCTCTGACCCCAAGTGAGTTACCATATCAACTTTATAAGTACTCCCTGACCCCAAGTGAGTTATCCTAGCCCCTTTATATGTACTCTCCGACCGCAAGTGAGTTATCCTAGCCCCTTAAAATGCACTCTCTGACCGCAAGTGAGTTATTCAAACCCCTTTATAAGTACTCCCTGAACCCAAGTGTGTTACCCTAACCCCCTTTATAAGTACTCCCTGACCCCAATTGAGTTATCCTAGTCCCATAGAAGTACTCCCTGACCCCAAGTGAGTTACCCTAGTCCCATATAAGTACTCCCTGACCCCAAGTGAGTTACCGTAGCCCCTTTATAAGTACTCCCTGACCCCAAGTGAGTTATCCTAGCCCCTTTATATGTACTCTCTGACCGCAAGTGAGTTATCCTTGTTCCATAGAAGTACTCCCTGACCCCAAGTGTGTTACCCTAGTCCCATATAAGTACTCCCTGACCCAAAATGTGTTGTCCTAGCCCCTTTATACGAACTCTCTGACCGCAAGTGAGTTACCCTAGTCCCATATAAGTACTCCCTGACCCAAAATGTGTTGTCCTAGCCCCTTTATATGAACTCTCTGACCGCAAGTGAGTTACCCTAGTCCTAATAAGTACTCCCTGACCCAAAGTGAGTTACTCTAGCCCCTATATAAGTACTCCATGACCCCAAGTGAGTTACTCTTGTCCCCTAGAAGTACTCCCTGACCCCAAGTGTGTTACCCCAGTCCCTTATAAGTACTCCCTGACCCCAAGTGAGTTACCATATCACCTTTATAAGTACTCCCTGACCCCAAGTGAGTTATCTTAGCCCCTTTATATGTACTCTCTGACCGCAAGTGAGTTACCCTAGTCCCATAGTAGTACTCCCTGACCCCAAGTGTGTTACCCTAGTCACATAGAAGTACTCCCTGACCCCAAGTGAGTTATCCTTGTTCCATAGAAGTACTCCCTGACCCCAAGTGTGTTACCCTAGTCCCATATAAGTACTCCCTGACCCAAAATGTGTTGTCGTAGCCCCTTTATACGAACTCTCTGACCTCAAGTGAGTTACCCTAGTCCCATATAAGTACTCCCTGATCCAAAATGTGTTGTCCTAGCCCACTATATGAACTCTCTGACCGCAAGTGAGTTACCCTAGTCCTAATAAGTACTCCCTGACCCCAAGTGAGTTACCCTAGCCCCTATATAAGTACTCCCTGACCCCAAGTGAGTTACCCTAGTCCCCTAGAAGTACTCCCTGATCCCAAGTGAGTTATCCTAGCCCCTTTATATGTACTCTCTGACCGAAAGTGAGTTACCCTAGTCCCATTTAAGTACTCCTTGACCCCAAGTGAGTTACCCTAGTCCCATAGAAGTACTCCCTTACCCCAAGTGAGTTACCCTAGTCACATAGAAGTACTCCCTGACCCCAAGTGAGTTACCATAGCCCCTTTATAAGTACTCCCTGACCGCAAGTGAGTTACCGTAGTCCCACAGTAGTACTCCCTGACCCCAAGTGAGTTATCCTAGCCACTTTATATTTACTCTCTGACCGCAAGTGAGTTAACCTAGTCCAATATAAGTACTCCCTGACCCCAAGTGAGTTACCATAGCCCCTTTATAAGTACTCCCTGACCCCAACTGAGTTACCATAGCCCCTTTATAAGTACTCCCTGACCCCAAGTGAGTAAGCATAGCCCCTTTATATGCACTCTCTGACAGCAAGTGAGTTATTCAAACCCCTTTATAAGTACTCCCTGACCCCAAGTGAGTTACCCTAGTCTCATATAAGTACTCCCTGAACCCAAGTGTGTTACCATAGCCCCTTTATAAGTACCCCCTGACCCCCAAATGTGTTACCTTAGTCCCATAAATGTACTCCTTGACCCCAAGTTAGTTATCCTAGCCCCTTTATATGTACACTCTGACCGCATGTGAGTTACCCTAGTCCCTTATATGTACTCCCTGACCCCAAGTGAGTTATCCTAGCCTTTATATATGTACTCTCTGACCGCAAGTGAGTTATCCTAGCCCCTCTATATGTACTCCCAGACCCCAAGTGAGTTACCCTAGTCCCTTATACGTACTCCCTGACCCCAAGTAAGTTACCCTAGTCACATAGAAGTACTCCTTGACCCCAAGTGAGTTATCCTAGCCCCTTTATATGTACTCTCTGACCGCAAGTGAGTTATCCTAGCCCCTTTATATATACTCCCATACCCCAAGTGAGTTACCCTAGTCCCATAGTAGTACTCCCTGACACCAAGTGAGTTACGATAGCCCCTTTATAAGTACTCCCTGACCCCAAGTGAGTTATCCTAGTCCCATAGAAGTACTCCCTGACCCCAAGTGAGTTACCCTAGTCCCATATAAGTACTCCCTGACCCCAAGTGAGTTACCGTAGCCCCTTTATAAGTACTCCCTGACCCCAAGTGAGTTATCCTAGCCCCTTTATATGTACTCTCTGACCGCAAGTGAGTTATCCTTGTTCCATAGAAGTACTCCCTGACCCCAAGTGAGTTATCCTTGTTCCATAGAAGTACTCCCTGACCCCAAGTGTGTTACCCTAGTCCCATATAAGTACTCCCTGACCCAAAATGTGTTGTCGTAGCCCCTTTATACGAACTCTCTGACCGCAAGTGAGTTACCCTAGTCCCATATAAGTACTCTCTGATCCAAAATGTGTTGTCCTAGCCCACTATATGAACTCTCTGACCGCAAGTGAGTTACCCTAGTCCTAATAAGTACTCCCTGACCCCAAGTGAGTTACCCTAGCCCCTATATAAGTACCCCCTCACCCCCAAATGTGTTACCTTAGTCCCATAAATGTACTCCCTGACCCCAAGTTAGTTATCCTAGCCCCTTTATATGTACACTCTGACCGCATGTGTGTTACCCTAGTCCCTTATATGTACTCCCTGACCCCAAGTGAGTTATCCTAGCCTTTATATATGTACTCTCTGACCGCAAGTGAGTTATCCTAGCCCCTTTATATGTACTCCCAGACCCCAAGTGAGTTACCCTAGTCCCTTATACGTACTCCCTGACCCCAAGTAAGTTACCCTAGTGACATAGAAGTACTCCTTGACCCCAAGTGAGTTATCCTAGCCCCTTTATATGTACTCTCTGACCGCAAGTGAGTTATCCTAGCCCCTTTATATATACTCCCATACCCCAAGTGAGTTACCCCAGTCCCTTATAACTACTCCGTGACCCCAAGTGAGTTACCATATCACCTTTATAAGTACTCCCTGACCCCAAGTGAGTTATCCTAGCCCCTTTATAAGTACACCCTGGCCCCAAGCGATTTATCCTAGCCCCTTTATATATACACCCAGACTCCAAGTGAGTTACCATAGCCCCTTTATATGTACTCCCATACCCCAAGTGAGTTACCCTAGTCCCATTGAAGTACTTCCTGACCCCAAGTGAGTTACCGTAGCCCCTTTATAAGTACTCCCTTACCCCAAGTGTGTTACCCTAGCCCTTTAATAAGTACACCCTGGCCCCAAGTGAGTTACCCTGGTCTCATATAAGTACTCACAGACACCAAGTGAGTTACCCTAGTCCCATATAAGTACTCCTTGACCCAAAGTGAGTTACCATAGCTCCTTTATAAGTACTCCCTGACCACAAGTGAGTTACCCTAGTCCCATAGTGGTACTCCCTGACCCCAAGTGAGTTACCCTAGTCCCATATAAGTATTCCCAGACCGCAAGTGAGTTATCCTAGTCCCATAGAAGTACTCCCTGACCCCAAGTGTGTTACCCTACTCACATAGAAGTACTCCCTGACCCCAAGTGAGTAATCCTTGTTACATAGAAGTACTCCCTGACCCTAAGTGTGTTACCCTAGTCCCATATAAGTACTCCCTGACCCAAAATGTGTTGTCCTAGCCCCTGTATATGAACTCTCTGACCGCAAGTGAGTTACCCTAGTCCTATATAAGTACTCCCTGACCCAAAATGAGTTATCCTAGCCCCTTTATATGTACTCCCTGACCCAAAATGTGTTGTCCTAGCCCCTGTATATGAACTCTCTGACCGCAAGTGAGTTACCCTAGTCCTATATAAGTACTCCCTGACCCAAAATGAGTTATCCTAGCCCCTTTATAAGTACTCCCTGACCCCAAGTGAGTTATCCTAGCCCCTTTATATGTACTCTTTGACTGCAAGTAAGTTATCCTATCCCCTTTATATGTACCCTCAGACCCCAAGTGAGTTACCCTAGCCCCTTTATAAGTACACCTTGGCCCCAAGTGAGTTACCCAGGTCCCATATAAGTACTCCCTGACCCCAAGTGAGTTATCTTAGCCCCTTTATATGTACTCTCTGACCGCAAGTGAGTTACCCTAGTCCCATAGTAGTACTCCCTGACCCCAATTGTGTTACCCTAGTCACATAGAAGTACTCCCTGACCCCAAGTGAGTTATCCTTGTTCCATAGAAGTACTCCCTGACCCCAAGTGTGTTACCCTAGTCCCATATAAGTACTCCCTGACCCAAAATGTGTTGTCGTAGCCCCTTTATACGAACTCTCTGACCTCAAGTGAATTACCCTAGTCCCATATAAGTACTCCCTGATCCAAAATGTGTTGTCCTAGCCCACTATATGAACTCTCTGACCGCAAGTGAGTTACCCTAGTCCTAATAAGTACTCCCTGACCCCAAGTGAGTTACCCTAGCCCCTATATAAGTACTCCCTGACCCCAAGTGAGTTACCCTAGTCCCCTAGAAGTACTCCCTGATCCCAAGTGAGTTATCCTAGCCCCTTTATATGTACCCTCTGACCCCAAGTGAGTTACCCTAGTCCCCTAGAAGTACTCCCTGATCCCAAGTGAGTTATCCTAGCCCCTTTATATGTACCCTCTGAACGCAAGTGAGTTACCCTAGTCCTATTTAAGTATTCCCTGACCCCAAGTAAGTTACCCTAGTCACATAGAAGTACTCCTTGACCCCAAGTGAGTTATCCTAGCCCCTTTATATGTACTCTCTGACCGCAAGTGAGTTATCCTAGCCCCTTTATATATACTCCCATACCCCAAGTGAGTTACCCTAGTCCCTTATAACTACTCCCTGACCCCAAGTGAGTTACCATATCACCTTTATAAGTACTCCCTGACCCCAAGTGAGTTATCCTAGCCCCTTTATATGTACTCTCTGACCGCAAGTGAGTTACCCTAGTCCCATAGTAGTACTCCCTGACCCCAAGTGAGTTACGATAGCCCCTTTATAAGTACTCCCTGACCCCAAGTGAGTTATCCTAGTCCCATAGAAGTACTCCCTGACCCCAAGTGAGTTACCCTAGTCCCATATAAGTACTCCCTGACCCCAAGTGAGTTACCGTAGCCCCTTTATAAGTACTCCCTGACCCCAAGTGAGTTATCCTAGCCCCTATATAAGTACTCCCTGACCCCAAGTGAGTTACCCTAGTCCCCTAGAAGTACTCCCTGACCCCAAGTGAGTTATCCTAGCCCCTTTATATGTACTCTCTGACCGCAAGTGAGTTACCCTAGTCCCATATAAGTACTCCCTGACCCCAAGTGTGTTACCCTAGCCCCTATATATGTACTCCCTGACCCCAAGTGAGTTACCTTAGTCCCATAGAAGTACTCCCTGACCCCAAGTGAGTTACCCTAGTCACATAGAAGTACTCCCTGACCCCAAGTGAGTTACCATAGCCCCTTTATAAGTACTCCCTGACCGCAAGTGAGTTACCGTAGTCCCACAGTAGTACTCCCTGACCCCAAGTGAGTTATCCTAGCCCCTTTATATGTACTCTCTGACCGCAAGTGAGTTACCCTAGTCCAATATAAGTACTCCCTGACCCCAACTGAGTTACCATAGCCCCTTTATAAGTACTCCCTGACCCCAAGTGAGTTACCCTAGTCCCCTAGAAGTACTCCCTGACCCCAAGTAAGTTACCCTAGTCACATAGAAGTACTCCTTGACCCCAAGTGAGTTATCCTAGCCCCTTTATATGTACTCTCTGACCGCAAGTGAGTTACCCTAGTACCATATAAGTACTCCCTGACCCCAAGTGTGTTACCCTAGCCCCTATATATGTACTCCCTGACCCCAAGTGAGTTACCATAACCCCTTTATAAGTACTCCCTGACCCCAACTGAGTTATCATAGCCCCTCTATAAGTACTCCCTGACCCCAAGTGAGTTATCCTAGCCCCTTTATATGCACTCTCTGACCGCAAGTGAGTTATTCAAACCCCTTTATAAGTACTCACTGACCCTAAGTGTGTTACCCTAGTCTCATATAAGTACTCCCTGAACCCAAGTTTGTTACCATAGCCCCTTTATAAGTACCCCCTCACCCCCAAATGTGTTACCTTAGTCCCATAAATGTACTCCCTGACCCCAAGTTAGTTATCCTAGCCCCTTTATATGTAAACTCTGACCGCATGTGTATTACCCTAGTCCCTTATATGTACTCCCTGACCCCAAGTGAGTTATCCTAGCCTTTATATATGTACTCTCTGACCGCAAGTGAGTTATCCTAGCCCCTTTATATGTACTCCCAGACCCCAAGTGAGTTACCCTAGTCCCTTATACGTACTCCCTGACCCCAAGTAAGTTACCCTAGTCACATAGAAGTACTCCTTGACCCCAAGTGAGTTATCCTAGCCCCTTTATATGTACTCTCTGACCGCAAGTGTGTTATCCTAGCCCCTTTATATATACTCCCATACCCCAAGTGAGTTACCCCAGTCCCTTATAACTACTCCGTGACCCCAAGTGAGTTACCATATCACCTTTATAAGTACTCCCTGACCCCAAGTGAGTTATCCTAGCCCCTTTATATGTACACTCTGACCGCAAGTGAGTTACCCTAGTCCCATAGTATTACTCCCTGACCCCAAGTGAGTTACCATAGCCCCTTTATAAGTACTCCCTGACCCCAAGTGAGTTATCCTAGCCCCTTTATATGTATTCACTGCCCGCAAGTGAGTTACCATAGCCCCTTTATAAGTACTCCCTGACCCCAAGTGAGTTATCCTAGCCCCTTTATATGTACTCTCTGACCGCAAGTTAGTTACCCTAGTCCTATAGTAGCACTCCCTGACCCAAGTGAGTTACCCTAGTCCCATATAAGTACTGCTTGACCCAAAGTGAGTTACCCTAGCCCTTTATATGTACTCTCTGACCGCAAGTGAGTAACCCTAGTCCCATATAAGTACTCCCTGACCCCAAGTGAGTTACCCTATCCCTTTTATAAGTACACCCTGGCCCCAAGCGATTTATCCTAGCCCCTTTATATATACACCCAGACTCCAAGTGAGTTACCATAGCCGCTTTATATGTACTCCCATACCCCAAGTGAGTTACCCTAGTCCCATTGAAGTACTTCCTGACCCCAAGTGAGTTACCGGAGCCCCTTTATAAGTACTCCCTTACCCCAAGTGTGTTACCCTAGCCCTATAATAAGTACACCCTGGCCCCAAGTGAGTTACCCTGGTCTCATATAAGTACTCACAGACACCAAGTGAGTTACCCTAGTCCCATATAAGTACTCCTTGACCCAAAGTGAGTTACCATAGCTCCTTTATAAGTACTCCCTGACCACAAGTGAGTTACCCTAGTCCCATAGTGGTACTCCCTGACCCCAAGTGAGTTACCCTAGTCCCATATAAGTACTCCCAGACCGCAAGTGAGTTATCCTAGTCCCATAGAAGTACTCCCTGACCCCAAGTGTGTTACCCTAGTCACATAGAAGTACTCCCTGACCCCAAGTGAGTAATCCTTGTTCCATAGAAGTACTCCCTGACCCTAAGTGTGTTACCCTAGTCCCATATAAGTACTCCCTGACCCAAAATGTGTTGTCCTAGCCCCTGTATATGACCTCTCTGACCGCAAGTGAGTTACCCTAGTCCTATATAAGTACTCCCTGACCCAAAATGAGTTATCCTAGCCCCTTTATATGTACTCCCTGACCCAAAATGTGTTGTCCTAGCCCCTGTATATGAACTCTCTGACCGCAAGTGAGTTACCCTAGTCCTATATAAGTACTCCCTGACCCAAAATGAGTTATCCTAGCCCCTTTATAAGTACTCCCTGACCCCAAGTGAGTTATCCTAGCCCCTTTATATGTACTCTCAGACCCTAAGTGAGTTACCCTAGTCCCATATAAATACACCCTGACCCTAAGTGAGTAACCCAGGTCCCATATAAGTACTCCCTGACCCCAAGTGAGTTACCATAGCCCCTTTATAAGTACTCCTTGACCCCAAGTGAGTTATCCTAGCCCCTTTATAAGTACTCCCTGACCGCAAGTGAGTTACCGTAGTCCCACAGTAGTACTCCCTGACCCCAAGTGAGTTATCCTAGCCCCTATATAAGTACTCCCTGACCCCAAGTGAGTTACCCTAGTCCCCTAGAAGTACTCCCTGACCCCAAGTGAGTTACCGTATCCCCTTTATAAGTACTCCATGACCCCAAATGAGTTACAATATCAACTTTATAAGTACCTCCAGACCCCAACTGAGTTATCCTAGCCCCTTTATTTGTACTCTCTGACCGCAAGTGAGTTACCCTAGTCCCATAGTAGTACTCCCTGACCCCAATTGAGTTACCATAGCCCCTTTATAAGTACTCCCTGACCCCAAATGAGTTATCCTAGCCCCTTTATATGTACTCTTTGACTGCAAGTGAGTTATCCTATCCCCTTTATATGTACCCTCAGAACCCAAGTGAGTTACCCTAGTCCTATATAAGTACTCCCTGACCCCAAGTGAGTTACCATAGCCCCTTTATAAGTACTCTCTGACCCTAAGTGAGTACCCTAGTCCCATAGAATTACTCCCTGACCCCAAGTGAGTTACCGTGTCCCTTTATAAGTATTCCCTGACCCCAAGTGAGTTACCATATCAACTTTATAAGTACTCCCTGACCCCAAGTGAGTTACCATAGCCCCTTTATAAGTACTCTCTGACCCCAAGTAAGTTATCCTAGCCCCTTTATATGTACTCTTTGACTGCAAGTGAGTTATCCTATCCCCTTTATATGTACTCTCAGACCCCAAGTGAGTTACCCTAGCCCCTTTATAAGTACACCTTGGCCCCAAGTGAGTTACCCAGGTCCCATATAAGTACTCCCAGACACCAAGTGAGTTAGCCTAGTACAATATAAGTACCCTTGACCCAAAGTGAGTTACCCTAGCCCCTTTATAAGTACTCCCTGACCCCAAGTGAGTTACCCTAGTCCCATATAAGTACTCCCAGACCCCAAGTGAGTTACCCTAGTCCCATAGAAGTACTCCCTGACCCCAAGTGTGTTACCCTAGTTACATAGAAGTACTCCCTGACCCCAAGTGAGTTACCATATCAACTTTATAAGTACTCCCTGACCCCAAGTGAGTTACCATAGCCCCTTTATAAGTACTCTCTGACCCCAAGTAAATTATCCAAGCCCCTTTATATGTACTCTTTGACTGCAAGTGAGTTATCCTATCCCCTTTATATGTACTCTCAGACCCCAAGTGAGTTACCCTAGCCCCTTTATAAGTACTCCCTGACCCCAAGTGAGTTACCCTAGTCCCATATAAGTACTCCCAGACCCCAAGAAAGTTATCCTAGCCCCTTTATATGCACTCTCTGACCGCAAGTGAGTTATTCAAACCCCTTTATAAGTACTCACTGACCCTAAGTGTGTTACCCTAGTCTCATATAAGTACTCCCTGAACCCAAGTGTGTTACCATAGCCCCTTTATAAGTACCCCCCTCACCCCCAAATGTGTTACCTTAGTCCCATAAATGTACTCCCTGACCCCAAGTTAGTTATCCTAGCCCCTTTATATGTACACTCTGACCGCATGTGTGTTACCCTACTCCCTTATATGTACTCCCTGACCCCAAGTGAGTTATCCTAGCCTTTATATATGTACTCTCTGACCGCAAGTGAGTTATCCGAGCCCCTTTATATGTACTCCCAGACCCCAAGTGAGTTACCCTAGTCCCATTGAAGTACTTCCTGACCCCAAGTGAGTTACCGTAGCCCCTTTATATGTACTCTCTGACCGCAAGTGAGTTATCCTAGACCCTTTATATATACTCCCATACCCCCAGTGAGTTACCCCAGTCCCTTATAACTACTCCGTGACCCCAAGTGAGTTACCATATCACCTTTATAAGTACTCCCTGACCCCAAGTGAGTTATCCTAGCCCCTTTATATGTACTCTCTGACCGCAAGTGAGTTACCCTAGTCCCATAGTATTACTCCCTGACCCCAAGTGAGTTACCATAGCCCCTTTATAAGTACTCCCTGACCCCAAGTGAGTTATCCTAGCCCCTTTATATGTACTCTCTGCCCGCAAGTGAGTTACCATAGCCCCTTTATAAGTACTCCCTGACCCCAAGTGAGTTATCCTAGCCCCTTTATATGTACTCTCTGACCGCAAGTTAGTTACCCTAGTCCTATAGTAGCACTCCCTGACCCAAGTGAGTTACCCTAGTCCCATATAAGTACTGCTTGACCCAAAGTGAGTTACCCTAGCCCTTTCTATGTACTCTCTGACCGCAAGTGAGTAACCCTAGTCCCATATAAGTACTCCCTGACCCCAAGTGAGTTACCCTATCCCCTTTATAAGTACACCCTGGCCCCAAGCGATTTATCCTAGCCCCTTTATATATACACCCAGACTCCAAGTGAGTTACCATAGCCGCTTTATATGTACTCCCATACCCCAAGTGAGTTACCCTAGTCCCATTGAAGTACTTCCTGACCCCAAGTGAGTTACCGTAGCCCCTTTATAAGTACTCCCTTACCCCAAGTGTGTTACCCTAGCCCTTTAATAAGTACACCCTGGCCCCAAGTGAGTTACCCTAGTCCCATAGAAGTACTCCCTGACTCCAAGTGTGTTACCCTAGTCACATAGAAGTACTCCCTGACCCCAAGTGAGTAATCCTTGTTCCATAGAAGTACTCCCTGACCCTAAGTGTGTTACCCTAGTCCCATATAAGTACTCCCTGACCCAAAATGTGTTGTCCTAGCCCCTGTATATGAACTCTCTGACCGCAAGTGAGTTACCCTAGTCCTATATAAGTACTCCCTGACCCAAAATGAGTTATCCTAGCCCCTTTATATGTACTCCCTGACCCAAAATGTGTTGTCCTAGCCACTGTATATGAACTCTCTGACCGCAAGTGAGTTACCCTAGTCCTATATAAGTAGTCCCTGACCCAAAATGAGTTATCCTAGCCCCTTTATAAGTACTCCCCTGACCCCAAGTGAGTTATCCTAGCCCCTTTATATGTACTCTCTGACCGCAAGTGAGTTACCCTAGTCCCATAGTAGTACTCCCTGACCCCAAGTGAGTTACCATAGCCCCTATATAAGTACTCCCTGACCCCAAGTGAGTTATCCTAGCCCCTTTATATGTACTCTCAGACCCTAAGTGAGTTACCCTAGTCCCATATAAATACACCCTGACCCTAAGTGAGTAACCCAGGTCCCATATAAGTACACCCTGACCCCAAGTGAGTTACCATAGCCCCTTTATAAGTACTCCTTGACCCCAAGTGAGTTATCCTAGCCCCTTTATAAGTACTCCCTGACCGCAAGTGAGTTACCGTAGTCCCACAGTAGTACTCCCTGACCCCAAGTGAGTTATCCTAGCCACTATATAAGTACTCCCTGACCCCAAGTGAGTTACCCTAGTCCCCTAGAAGTACTCCCTGACACCAAGTGAGTTACCGTAGCCCCTTTATAAGTACTCCATGACCCCAAATGAGTTACCATATCAACTTTATAAGTAACTCCAGACCCCAAGTGAGTTATCCTAGCCCCTTTATTTGTACTCTCTGACCGCAAGTGAGTTACCCTAGTCCCATAGTAGTAATCCCTGACCCCAATTGAGTTACCATAGCCCCTTTATAAGTACTCCCTGACCCCAATTGAGTTATCCTAGCCCCTTTATATGTACTCTTTGACTGCAAGTGAGTTATCCTATCCCCTTTATATGTACCCTCAGACCCCAAGTGAGTTACCCTAGTCCTATATAAGTACTCCCTGACCCCAAGTGAGTTACCATAGCCCCTTTATAAGTACTCTCTGACCCTAAGTGAGTACCCTAGTCCCATAGAATTACTCCCTGAACCCAAGTGAGTTACCGTGTCCCTTTATAAGTACTCCCTGACCCCAAGTGAGTTACCATATCAACTTTATAAGTACTCCCTGACCCCAAGTGAGTTACCATAGCCCCTTTATAAGTACTCTCTGACCCCAAGTAAGTTATCCTAGCCCCTTTATATGTACTCTTTGACTGCAAGTGAGTTATCCTAGCCCCTTTATATGTACACTCTGACCGCATGTGTGTTACCCTAGTCCCTTATATGTACTCCCTGACCCCAAGTGAGTTATCCTAGCCTTTATATATGTACTCTCTGACCGCAAGTGAGTTATCCTAGCCCCTTTATATGTACTCCCAGACCCCAAGTGAATTACCCTAGTCCCTTATACGTACTCCCTGACCCCAAGTAAGTTACCCTAGTCACATAGAAGTACTCCTTGACCCCAAGTGAGTTATCCTAGCCCCTTTATATGTACTCTCTGACCGCAAGTGAGTTATCCTAGCCCCTTTATATATACTCCCATACCCCCAGTGAGTTACCCCAGTCCCTTATAACTACTCCGTGACCCCAAGTGAGTTACCATATCACCTTTATAAGTACTCCCTGACCCCAAGTGAGTTATCCTAGCCCCTTTATATGTACTCTCTGACCGCAAGTGAGTTACCCTAGTCCCATAGTATTACTCCCTGACCCCAAGTGAGTTACCATAACCCCTTTATAAGTACTCCCTGACCCCAAGTGAGTTATCCTAGCCCCTTTATATGTACTCTCTGCCCGCAAGTGAGTTACCATAGCCCCTTTATAAGTACTCCCTGACCCCAAGTGAGTTATCCTAGCCCCTTTATATGTACTCTCTGACCGCAAGTTAGTTACCCTAGTCCTATAGTAGCACTCCCTGACCCAAGTGAGTTACCCTAGTCCCATATAAGTACTGCTTGACCCAAAGTGAGTTACCCTAGCCCTTTATATGTACTCTCTGACCGCAAGTGAGTAACCCTAGTCCCATATAAGTACTCCCTGACCCCAAGTGAGTTACCCTATCCCCTTTATAAGTACACCCTGGCCCCAAGCGATTTATCCTAGCCCCTTTATATATACACCCAGACTCCAAGTGAGTTACCATAGCCGCTTTATATGTACTCCCATACCCCAAGTGAGTTACCCTAGTCCCATTGAAGTACTTCCTGACCCCAAGTGAGTTACCGTAGCCCCTTTATAAGTACTCCCTTACCCCAAGTGTGTTACCCTAGCCCTTTAATAAGTACACCCTGGCCCCAAGTGAGTTACCCTAGTCCCATAGAAGTACTCCCTGACCCCAAGTGTGTTACCCTAGTCACATAGAAGTACTCCCTGACCCCAAGTGAGTAATCCTTGTTCCATAGAAGTACTCCCTGACCCTAAGTGTGTTACCCTAGTCCCATATAAGTACTCCCTGACCCAAAATGTGTTGTCCTAGCCCCTGTATATGAACTCTCTGACCGCAAGTGAGTTACCCTAGTCCTATATAAGTACTTCCCTGACCCAAAATGAGTTATCCTAGCCCCTTTATATGTACTCCCTGACCCAAAATGTGTTGTCCTAGCCACTGTATATGAACTCTCTGACCGCAAGTGAGTTACCCTAGTCCTATATAAGTAGTCCCTGACCCAAAATGAGTTATCCTAGCCCCTTTATAAGTACTCCCTGACCCCAAGTGAGTTATCCTAGCCCCTTTATATGTACTCTCAGACCCTAAGTGAGTTACCCTAGTCCCATATAAATACACCCTGACCCTAAGTGAGTAACCCAGGTCCCATATAAGTACACCCTGACCCCAAGTGAGTTACCATAGCCCCTTTATTAGTACTCCTTGACCCCAAGTGAGTTATCCTAGCCCCTTTATAAGTACTCACTGACCGCAAGTGAGTTACCGTAGTCCCACAGTAGTACTCCCTGACCAAAAGTGAGTTATCCTAGCCCCTATATAAGTACTCCCTGACCCCAAGTGAGTTACCCTAGTCCCCTAGAAGTACTCCCTGACCCCAAGTGAGTTACCGTAGCCCCTTTATAAGTACTCCATGACCCCAAATGAGTTACCATATCAACTTTATAAGTACCTCCAGACCCCAAGTGAGTTATCCTAGCCCCTTTATTTGTACTCTCTGACCGCAAGTGAGTTACCCTAGTCCCATAGTAGTACTCCCTGACCCCAATTGAGTTACCATAGCCCCTTTATAAGTACTCCCTGACCCCAATTGAGTTATCCTAGCCCCTTTATATGTACTCTTTGACTGCAAGTGAGTTATCCTATCCCCTTTATATGTACCCTCAGACCCCAAGTGAGTTACCCTAGTCCTATATAAGTACTCCCTGACCCCAAGTGAGTTACCATAGCCCCTTTATAAGTACTCTCTGACCCTAAGTGAGTACCCTAGTCCCATAGAATTACTCCCTGAACCCAAGTGAGTTACCGTGTCCCTTTATAAGTACTCCCTGACCCCAAGTGAGTTACCATATCAACTTTATAAGTACTCCCTGACCCCAAGTGAGTTACCATAGCCCCTTTATAAGTACTCTCTGACCCCAAGTAAGTTATCCTAGCCCCTTTATATGTACTCTTTGACTGCAAGTGAGTTATCCTATCCCCTTTATATGTACTCTCAGACCCCAAGTGAGTTACCCTAGCCCCTTTATAAGTACACCTTGGCCCCAAGTGAGTTACCCAGGTCCCATATAAGTACTCCCAGACACCAAGTGAGTTAGCCTAGTACAATATAAGTACTCCTTGACCCAAAGTGAGTTACCCTAGCCCCTTTATAAGTACTCCCTGACCCCAAGTGAGTTACCCTAGTCCCATATAAGTACTCCCAGACCCCAAGTGAGTTACCCTAGTCCCATAGAAGTACTCCTTGACCACAAGTGTGTTTCCCTAGTTACATAGAAGTACTCCCTGACCCCAAGTGAGTTACCATATCAACTTTATAAGTACTCCCTGACCCCAAGTGAGTTACCATATCAACTTTATAAGTACTCCCTGACCCCAAGTGAGTTACCATAGCCCCTTTATAAGTACTCTCTGACCCCAAGTAAGTTATCCTAGCCCCTTTATATGTACTCTTTGACTGCAAGTGAGTTATCCTATCCCCTTTATATGTACTCTCAGACCCCAAGTGAGTTACCCTAGCCCCTTTATAAGTACTCCCTGACCCCAAGTGATTTACCCTAGTCCCATATAAGTACTCCCAGACCCCAAGTAAGTTATCCTAGCCCCTTTATATGTACTCTTTGACTGCAAGTGAGTTATCCTATCCCTTTTATATGTACTCTCAGACCCCAAGTGAGTTACCCTAGCCCCTTTATAAGTACACCTTGGCCCCAAGTGAGTTACCCAGGTCCCATATAAGTACTCCCAGACACCAAGTGAGTTAGCCTAGTCCAATATAAGTACTCCTTGACCCAAAGTGAGTTACCCTAGCCCCTTTATAAGTACTCCTTGACCCCAAGTGAGTTACCCTAGTCCCATATAAGTACTCCCAGACCCCAAGTGAGTTACTCTAGTCCCATATAAGTACTCCCAGACCCCAAGTGAGTTACCCTAGTCCCATTGAAGTACTCCCTGAACCCAAGTGTGTTACCCTAGTTACATAGAAGTACTCCCTGACCCCAAGTGAGTTATCCTGGTTCCATAGAAGTACTCTCTGACCGCAAGTGAGTTATCCTAGCCCCTTTATATGTACTCTCTGACCGGAAGTGTGTTATCCTAGCCCCTTTATATATACTCCCATACCCCAAGTGAGTTACCCTAGTCCCTTATAACTACTCCCTGACCCCAAGTGAGTTACCATATCACCTTTATAAGTACTCCCTGACCCCAAGTGAGTTATCCTAGCCCCTTTATATGTACTCTCTGACCGCAAGTGAGTTACCCTAGTCCCATAGTAGTACTCCCTGACCCCAAGTGAGTTACCATAGCCCCTTTATAAGTACTCCCTGACCCCAAGTGAGTTATCCTAGTCCCATAGAAGTACTCCCTGACCCCAAGTGAGTTACCCTAGTCCCATATAAGTACTCCCTGACCCCAAGTGAGTTATCCTAGCCCCTTTATATGTACTCTCTGACCGCAAGTGAGTTATCCTTGTTCCATAGAAGTACTCCCTGACCCCAAGTGAGTTATCCTTGTTCCACAGAAGTACTCTCTGACCGCAAGTGAGTTATCCTAGCCCCTTTATATGTACTCTCAGACCCCATGTGAATTACCCTAGCCCCTTTATAAGTACTCCCTGACCCCAAGTGAGTTACCCTAGCCCCTTTATAAGTACACCTTGGCCCCAAGTAAGTTACCCAGGTCCCATATAAGTACTCCCAGAAACCAAGTGAGTTAGCCTAGTACAATATAAGTACTCCTTGACCCAAAGTGAGTTACCCTAGCCCCTTTATAAGTACTCCCTGACCCCAAGTGAGTTACCCTAGTCCCATATAAGTACTCCCAGACCCCAAGTGAGTTACCCTAGTCCCATAGAAGTTCTCCCTGACCCCAAGTGTGTTACCCTAGTTACATAGAAGTACTCGCTGACCCCAGTGAGTTATCCTGGTTCCATAGAAGTACTCTCTGACCGCAAGTGAGTTATCCTAGCCCCTTTATATGTACTCTCAGACCCCATGTGAGTTACCCTAGCCCGTTTATAAGTACTCCCTGACCCCAAGTGAGTTACCCTAGTCCCATATAAGTACTCCCAGACCCCAAGTGAGTTACCCTAGTCCCATAGAATTACTCCCTGACCCCAAGTGATTTACCATATCAACTTTATAAGTACTCCCTGACCCCAAGTGAGTTATCCTATCCCCTTTATAAGTACTCCCTGACCCCAAGTGAGTTACCCTAGTCCCAAATAAGTACTCCCAGACCCCAAGTGAGTTACCCTAGTCCCATAGAATTACTCCCTGACCCCAAGTGAGTTACCGTAGCCCCTTTATAAGACTCCCTGACCCCGAGTGAGTTACCATATCAACTTTATAAGTACTCCCTGACCCCAAGTGAGTTATCCTAGCCCCTTTATAAGTACTCCCTGACCCCAAGTGAGTTACCCTAGTCCCATATAAGTACTCCCAAACCCCAAGTGAGTTACCCTAGTCCCATAGAAGTACTCCCTGACCCCAAGTGTGTTACCCTAGTCACATAGAAGTACTCCCTGACCCCAAGTGTGTTATCCTTGCCCCTTTATAAGTACACCCCCGTCCCCAAGTGATTTATCCTAGCCCCCTTTATATGTACTCCCAGACTCCAAGTGAGTTACCATAGCCGCTTTATATGAACTCCCATAACCCAAGTGAGTTACCCTAGTCCCATTGAAGTACTTCCTGACCCCAAGTGAGTTACCGTAGCCCCTTTATAAGTACTCCCTGTCCCCCAAGTGTGTTACCCTAGCCCTTTAATAAGTACACAACCCTGGCCCCAAGTGAGTTACCCTGGTCTCATATAAGTTCTCACAGACACCAAGTGAGTTACCCTAGTCCCATATAAGTACTCCTTGACCCAAAGTGTGTTACCCTAGTCACATAGAAGTACTCCCTGACCCCAAGTGAGTTATCCTTGTTCCATAGAAGTACTCTCTGACCGCAAGTGAGTTATCCTAGCCCGTTTATATGTACTCTCAGACCCCAAGTGAGTTACCCTAGCCCCTTTATAAGTACTCCCTGACCCCAAGTGAGTTACCCTAGTCCCTTATAACTGCTCCCTGACCCCAAGTGAGTTACCCTAGCCCCTTTATAAGTACACCCTGGCCCCAAGTGAGTTACCCAGGTCCCATATAAGTACTCCCAGACACCAAGTGAGTTACCCTAGCCCCTTTATAAGTACACCCTGGCCCCAAGTGATTTATCCTAGCCCCTTTATATGTACTCCCAGACTCCAAGTGAGTTACCATAGCCGCTTAATATGAACTCCCATACCCCAAGTGAGTTACCCTAGTCCCCATTGAAGTACTTCCTGACCCCAAGTGAGTTACCGTAGCCCCTTTATAAGTACTTCCCTGAACCCAAGTGTGTTACCCTAGCCCTTTAATAAGTACACCTGGCCCCAAGTGAGTTACCCTGGTCTCATATAAGTTCTCACAGACACCAAGTGAGTTACCCTAGTCCCATATAAGTACTCCTTGACCCAAAGTGAGTTACCATAGCTCCTTTATAAGTACTCCCTGACCACAAGTGAGTTACCATATCGCCTTTATAACTACTCCCTGACCCCAAGTGAGTTATCCTATCCCCTTTATATGTACTCCCTGAACCCAAGTGAGTCACCCTAGTCCCATATAAGTACTCCCAGACCGCAAGGGAGTTATCCTAGTCCCATAGAAGTACTCCCTGACCCCAAGTGTGTTACCCTAGTCACATAGAAGTACTCCCTGACCCCAAGTGTGTTACCCTAGTCCCATATAAGTACTTCCCTGACCCAATATGTGTTGTCCTAGCACCTGTATATGAACTCTCTGACCGCAAGTGAGTTACCCTAGTCCTACATAAGTACTTCCCTGACCCAAAATGTGTTGTCCTAGCCCCTTTATATGAACTCTCTGACCGCAAGTGAGTTACCCTAGTCCTAATAAGTACTCCCTGACCTCAAGTGAGTTACCCTAGCCCCCTATATAAGTACTCCCTGACCCCAAGTGAGTTACCCTAATCCCCTAGAAGTACTCCCTGACCCCAAGTGAGTTACCACATCAACTTTATAAGTACTCCCCTGACCCCAAGTGAGTTATTCCTAGCCCCTTTATATGTACTCTCTGACCGCAAGTGAGTTATACTAGCACCTTTATATGTACTCTCAGACCCCAAGTGAGTTACCCTAGTCCCTTATAACTACTCCCTGACCCCAAGTGAGTTACCCTAGCCCCTTTATAAGTACACCCTGGCCCCAAGTGAGTTACCCAGGTCCCATATAAGTACTCCCAGACACCAAGTGAGTTAGCCTAGTCGAATATAAGTACTCCTTGACCCAAAGTGAGTTACCCTAGCCCCTTTATTAGTACACCCTGGCCCCAAGTGATTTATCCTAGCCCCTTTATATGTACTCCCAGACTCCAAGTGAGTTACCATAGCCGCTTTATATGTACTCCCCATACCCCAAGTGAGTTACCCTAGTCCCATTGAAGTTCTTCCTGACCCCAAGTGAGTTACCGTGTCCCTTTATAAGTACTCCCTGACCCCAAGTGAGTTACCATATCAACTTTATAAGTACTTCCCTGACCCCAAGTGAGTTACTATAGCCCCTTTATAAGTACACTCTGACCCCAAGTAAGTTATCCTAGCCCCTTATATGTACTCTTTGACTGCAAGTGAGTTATCCTAGCCCCTTTATAAGCACACCTTGGCCCCAAGTGAGTTACCCAGGTCCCATATAAGTACTCCCAGACACCAAGTGAGTTAGCCTAGTCCAATATAAGTACTCCCAGACCCCAAGTGAGATATCCTAACCCCCTTTATATGTACTCTTTGACTGCAAGTGAGTTATCCTATCCCCTTTATATGTACTCTCAGACCCCAAGTGAGTTACCCTAGTCCCATATAAATACACCCTGACCCTATGTGAGTAACCCTAGTCCCATATAAGTACTCGCTGACCCCATGTGAGTTACCATAGCCCCTTTATAAGTACTCCCTGACCCCAAGTGAGTTATCCTAGCCCCTTTATATGTACTCTCTGACCGCAAGTGAGTTATCCTAGCCCCTTTATATGTACTCTCAGACCCCAAGTGAGTTATCCTAGTCCCTTATAACTACTCCCTGACCCCAAGTGAGTTACCCTAGCACCTTTATAAGTACACCCTGGCTTCAAGTGAGTTACCCAGGTCCCATATAAGTACTCCCAGACACCAAGTGAGTTAGCCTAGTCCAATAAAAGTACTCTTTGACCCAAAGTGAGTTTCTCTAGCCCCTTTATAAGTACTCCCTGACCCAAAGTAAGTTACCCTAGTCCCATATAAGTACTCCCAGACCCCAAGTGAGTTACCCTAGTCGCATAGAATTACTCCCTGACCCCAAGTGAGTTACCATATCAACTTTATAAGTACTCCCTGACCCCAAGTGAGTTATCCTATCCCCTTTATAAGTACTCCCCTGACCCCAAGTGAGTTACCCTAGTCCCAAATAAGTACTCCCAGACCCCAAGTGAGTTACCCTAGTCCCATAGAATTACTCCCTGACCCCAAGTGAGTTACCGTAGCCCCTTTATAAGACTCCCTGACCCCGAGTGAGTTACCATATCAACTTTATAAGTACTTCCCTGACCCCAAGTGAGTTATCCTAGCCCCTTTATAAGTACTCCCTGACCCCAAGTGAGTTACCCTAGTCCCATATAAGTACTCCCAGACCCCAAGTGAGTTACCCTAGTCCTATAGAATTACTCCCTGACCCCAAGTGAGTTACCATATCAACTTTATAAGTACTCCCTGACCCCAAGTGAGTTACCCTAGTCCCAAATAAGTTACTCCCTGACCCCAAGTGAGTTACCCTAGTCCCATATAAGTACTCCCAGACCCCAAGTGAGTTACCCCTAGTCCCATAGAAGTACTCCCTGACCCCAAGTGTGTTACCCTAGTCACATAGAAGTACTCCCTGACCCCAAGTGAGTTATCCTTGCCCCTTTATAAGTACACCCTGGCCCCAAGTGATTTATCCTAGCCCCTTTATATGTACTCCCAGACTCCAAGTGAGTTACCATAGCCGCTTTATATGAACTCCCATACCCCAAGTGAGTTACCCTAGTCCCATTGAAGTACTTCCTGACCCCAAGTGAGTTACCGTAGCCCCTTTATAAGTACTCCCTGACCCCAAGTGTGTTACCCTAGCCCTTTAATAAGTACACCCCTGGCCCCAAGTGAGTTACCCTGGTCTCATATAAGTTCTCACAGACACCAAGTGAGTTACCCTAGTCCCATATAAGTACTCCTTGACCCAAAGTGTGTTACCCTAGTCACATAGAAGTACTCCCTGACCCCAAGTGAGTTATCCTTGTTCCATAGAAGTACTCTCTGACCGCAAGTGAGTTATCCTAGCCCCTTTATATGTACTCTCAGACCCCAAGTGAGTTACCCTAGCCCCTTTATAAGTACTCCCCTGACCCCAAGTGAGTTACCCTAGTCCCTTATAACTGCTCCCTGACCCCAAGTGAGTTACCCTAGCCCCTTTATAAGTACACCCTGGCCCCAAGTGAGTTACCCAGGTCCCATATAAGTAATCCCAGACACCAAGTGAGTTACCCTAGCCCCTTTATAAGTACACCCAGGCCCCAAGTGATTTATCCTAGCCCCTTTATATGTACTCCCAGACTCCAAGTGAGTTACCATAGCCGCTTTATATGAACTCCCATACCCCAAGTGAGTTACCCTAGTCCCATTGAAGTACTTCCTGACCCCAAGTGAGTTACCGTAGCCCCTTTATAAGTACTTCCCCTGAACCCAAGTGTGTTACCCTAGCCCTTTAATAAGTACACACCCTGGCCCCAAGTGAGTTACCCTGGTCTCATATAAGTTCTCACAGACACCAAGTGAGTTACCCTAGTCCCATATAAGTACTCCTTGACCCAAAGTGAGTTACCATAACTCCTTTATAAGTACTCCCTGACCACAAGTGAGTTACCATATCACCTTTATAACTACTCCCTGACCCCAAGTGAGTTATCCTATCCCCTTTATATGTACTCCCTGACCCCAAGTGAGTCACCCTAGTCCCATATAAGTACTCCCAGACCGCAAGGGAGTTATCCTAGTCCCATAGAAGTACTCCCTGACCCCAAGTAAGTTACCCTAGTCACATAGAAGTACTCCCCTGACCCCAAGTGTGTTTACCCTAGTCCCATATAAGTACTCCCTGACCCAATATGTGTTGTCCTAGCACCTGTATATGAACTCTCTGACCGCAAGTGAGTTACCCTAGTCCTACATAAGTACTCCCTGACCCAAAATGTGTTGTCCTAGCCCCTTTATATGAACTCTCTGACCGCAAGTGAGTTACCCTAGTCCTAATAAGTACTCCCTGACCTCAAGTGAGTTACCCCTAGCCCCTATATAAGTACTCCCTGACCCCAAGTGAGTTACCCTAATCCCCTAGAAGTACTCCCTGACCCCAAGTGAGTTACCACATCAACTTTATAAGTACTCCCTGACCCCAAGTGAGTTATCCTAGCCCCTTTATATGTACTCTCTGACCGCAAGTGAGTTATACTAGCCCCTTTATATGTACTCTCAGACCCCAAGTGAGTTACCCTAGTCCCTTATAACTACTCCCTGACCCCAAGTGAGTTACCCTAGCCCCTTTATAAGTACACCCTGGCCCCAAGTGAGTTACCCAGGTCCCATATAAGTACTCCCAGACACCAAGTGAGTTAGCCTAGTCGAATATAAGTACTCCTTGACCCAAAGTGAGTTACCCTAGCCCCTTTATTAGTACACCCTGGCCCCAAGTGATTTATCCTAGCCCCTTTATATGTACTCCCAGACTCCAAGCATAGCCGCTTTATATGTACTCCCATACCCCAAGTGAGTTACCCTAGTCCCATTGAAGTTCTTCCTGACCCTAAGTGAGTTACCGTAGCCCCTTTATAAGTACTCCCTGACCCCAAGTGTGTTACCCTAGCCGTTTAATAAGTAACACCCTGGCCCCAAGTGAGTTTTTCCCTGGTCTCATATAAGTACTCACAGACACCAAGTGATTTACCCTAGACCCATATAAGTACTCCCTGACCCCAAGTGAGTTATCCTTGTTCCATAGAAGTACTCTCTGACCGCAAGTGAGTTATCCTAGCCCCTTTATATGTACTCTCATACCCCATGTGAATTACCCTAGCCCCTTTATAAGTACTCCCTGACCCCAAGTGAGTTACCCTAGCCCCTTTATAAGTACACCTTGGCCCCAAGTAAGTTACCCAGGTCCCATATAAGTACTCCCAGAAACCAAGTGAGTTAGCCTAGTACAATATAAGTACTCCTTGACCCAAAGTGAGTTACCCTAGCCCCTTTATAAGTACTCCCTGACCCCAAGTGAGTTACCTAGTCCCATATAAGTACTCCCAGACCCCAAGTGAGTTACCCTAGTCCCATAGAAGTTCTCCCTGACCCCAAGTGTGTTACCCTAGTTACATAGAAGTACTCGCTGACCCAGTGAGTTATCCTGGTTCCATAGAAGTACTCTCTGACCGCAAGTGAGTTATCCTAGCCCCTTTATATGTACTCTCAGACCCCATGTGAGTTACCCTAGCCCGTTTATAAGTACTCCCTGACCCCCAAGTGAGTTACCCTAGTCCCATATAAGTACTCCCAGACCCCAAGTGAGTTACCCTAGTCCCATAGAATTACTCCCTGACCCCAAGTGAGTTTACCGTGTCCCTTTATAAGTACTCCCTGACCCCAAGTGAGTTACCATATCAACTTTATAAGACTCCCTGACCCCAAGTGAGTTACTATAGCCCCTTTATAAGTACACTCTGACCCCAAGTAAGTTATCCTAGCCCCTTTATATGTACTCTTTGACTGCAAGTGAGTTATCCTAGCCCCTTTATAAGTACACCTTGGCCCAAGTGAGTTACCCAGGTCCCATATAAGTACTCCCAGACACCAAGTGAGTTAGCCTAGTCCAATATAAGTACTCCCAGACCCCAAGTGAGATATCCTAACCCCTTTATTGTACTCTTTGACTGCAAGTGAGTTATCCTATCCCCTTTATATGTACTCTCAGACCCCAAGTGAGTTACCCTAGTCCCATATAAATACACCCTGACCCTATGTGAGTAACCCTAGTCCATATAAGTACTCGCTGACCCCATGTGAGTTACCATAGCCCCTTTATAAGTACTCCCTGACCCCAAGTGAGTTATCCTAGCCCCTTTATATGTACTCTCTGACCGCAAGTGAGTTATCCTAGCCCCTTTATATGTACTCTCAGACCCCAAGTGAGTTATCCTAGTCCCTTATAACTACTCCCTGACCCCAAGTGAGTTACCCTAGCACCTTTATAAGTACACCCTGGCTTCAAGTGAGTTACCCAGGTCCCATATAAGTACTCCCAGACACCAAGTGAGTTAGCCTAGTCCAATAAAAGTACTCTTTGACCCAAAGTGAGTTTTCTCTAGCCCCTTTATAAGTACTCCCTGACCCAAAGTAAGTTACCCTAGTCCCATATAAGTAACTCCCAGACCCCAAGTGAGTTACCCTAGTCCCATAGAATTACTCCTGACCCCAAGTGAGTTTACCATATCAACTTTATAAGTACTCCCTGACCCCAAGTGAGTTATCCTATCCCCTTTATAAGTACTCCCTGACCCCAAGTGAGTTACCCTAGTCCCAAATAAGTACTCCCAGACCCCAAGTGAGTTTACCCTAGTCCCATAGAATTACTCCCTGACCCCAAGTGAGTTACCGTAGCCCCTTTATAAGACTCCCTGACCCCGAGTGAGTTACCATATCAACGTTATAAGTACTCCCTGACCCCAAGTGAGTTATCCTAGCCCCTTTATAAGTACTCCCTGACCCCAAGTGAGTTACCCTAGTCCCATATAAGTACTCCCAGACCCCAAGTGAGTTACCCTAGTCCCATAGAAAGTACTCCCTGACCCCAAGTGTGTTACCCTAGTCACATAGAAGTACTCCCTGACCCCAAGTGAGTTATCCTTGCCCCTTTATGAGTACACCCTGGCCCCAAGTGATTTATCCTAGCCCCTTTATATGTACTCCCAGACTCCAAGTGAGTTACCATAGCCGCTTTATATGAACTCCCATACCCCAAGTGAGTTACCCTAGTCCCATTGAAGTACTTCCTGACCCAAGTGAGTTACCGTAGCCCCTTTATAAGTACTCCCTGACCCCAAGTGTGTTACCCTAGCCCTTTAATAAGTACACCCTGGCCCCAAGTGAGTTACCCTGGTCTCATATAAGTTCTCACAGACACCAAGTGAGTTACCCTAGTCCCATATAAGTACTCCTTGACCCAAAGTGTGTTACCCTAGTCACATAGAAGTACTCCCCTGACCCCAAGTGAGTTATCCTTGTTCCATAGAAGTACTCTCTGACCGGAAGTGAGTTATCCTAGCCCCTTTATATGTACTCTCAGACCCCAAGTGAGTTACCCTAGCCCCTTTATAAGTACTCCCTGACCCCAAGTGAGTTACCCTAGTCCCTTATAACTGCTCCCTGACCCCAAGTGAGTTACCCTAGCCCCTTTATAAGTACACCCTGGCCCCAAGTGAGTTACCCAGGTCCCATATAAGTACTCCCAGACACCAAGTGAGTTACCCTAGCCCCTTTATAAGTACACCCTGGCCCCAAGTGATTTATCCTAGCCCCTTTATATGTACTCCCACACTCCAAGTGAGTTACCATAGCCGCTTTATATGAACTCCCATACCCCAAGTGAGTTACCCTAGTCCCATTGAAGTACTTCCTGACCCCATGTGAGTTACCGTAGCCCCTTTATAAGTACTCCCTGAACCCAAGTGTGTTACCCTAGCCCTTTAATAAGTACACCCTGGGCCCCAAGTGATTACCCTGGTCTCATATAAGTTCTCACAGACACCAAGTGAGTTACCCTAGTCCCATATAAGTACTCCTTGACCCAAAGTGAGTTACCATAGCTCCTTTATAAGTACTCCCTGACCACAAGTGAGTTACCATATCACCTTTATAACTACTCCCTGACCCCAAGTGAGTTATCCTATCCCCTTTATATGTACTCCCTGACCCCAAGTGAGTCACCCTGAGTCCCATATAAGTACTCCCAGACCGCAAGGGAGTTATCCTAGTCCCATAGAAGTACTCCCTGACCCCAAGTGTGTTACCCTAGTCACATAGAAGTACTCCCTGACCCCAAGTGTGTTACCCTAGTCCCATATAAGTACTCCCTGACCCAATATGTGTTGTCCTAGCACCTGTATATGAACTCTCTGACCGCAAGTGAGTTACCCTAGTCCTACATAAGTACTCCCTGACCCAAAATGTGTTGTCCTAGCCCCTTTATATGAACTCTCTGACCGCAAGTGAGTTACCCTAGTCCTAATAAGTACTCCCTGACCTCAAGTGAGTTACCCTAGCCCCTATATAAGTACTCCCTGACCCCAAGTGAGTTACCCTAATCCCCTAGAAGTACTCCCTGACCCCAAGTGAGTTACCACATCAACTTTATAAGTACTCCCTGACCCCAAGTGAGTTATCCTAGCCCCTTATATGTACTCTCTGACCGCAAGTGAGTTATACTAGCCCCTTTATATGTACTCTCAGACCCCAAGTGAGTTACCCTAGTCCCTTATAACTACTCCCTGACCCCAAGTGAGTTACCCTAGCCCCTTTATAAGTACACCCTGGCCCCAAGTGAGGTTACCCAGGTCCCATATAAGTACTCCCAGACACCAAGTGAGTTAGCCTAGTCGAATATAAGTACTCCCAGACTCCAAGTGAGTTACCATAGCCGCTTTATATGTACTCCCATACCCCAAGTGAGTTACCCTAGTCCCATTGAAGTTCTTCCTGACCCTAAGTGAGTTACCGTAGCCCCTTTATAAGTACTCCCTGACCCCAAGTGTGTTACCCTAGCCCTTTAATAAGTACACCCTGGCCCCAAGTGAGTTTTTCCCTGGTCTCATATAAGTACTCACAGACACCAAGTGATTTACCCTAGACCATATAAGTAATCCTCCTGACCCCAAGTGAGTTATCCTTGTTCCATAGAAGTACTCTGACCGCAAGTGAGTTATCCTAGCCCCTTTATATGTACTCTCATACCCCATGTGAATTACCCTAGCCCCTTTATAAGTACTCCCTGACCCCAAGTGAGTTACCCTAGCCCCTTTATAAGTACACCTTGGCCCCAAGTAAGTTACCCAGGTCCCATATAAGTACTCCCAGAAACCAAGTGAGTTAGCCTAGTACAATATAAGTACTCCTTGACCCAAAGTGAGTTACCCTAGCCCCTTTATAAGTACTCCCTGACCCCAAGTGAGTTACCCTAGTCCCATATATGTACTCCCAGACCCCAAGTGAGTTTACCCTAGTCCCATAGAAGTTCTCCCTGACCCCAAGTGTGTTACCCTAGTTACATAGAAGTACTCGCTGACCCCAGTGAGTTATCCTGGTTCCATAGAAGTACTCTCTGACCGCAAGTGAGTTATCCTAGCCCCTTTATATGTACTCTCAGACCCCATGTGAGTTACCCTAGCCCGTTTATAAGTACTCCCTGACCCCAAGTGAGTTACCCTAGTCCCATATAAGACTCCCAGACCCCAAGTGAGTTACCCAAGTCCCATAGAATTACTCCCTGACCCCAAGTGAGTTACCGTGTCCCTTTATAAGTACTCCCTGACCCCAAGTGAGTTACCATATCAACTTTATAAGTACTCCCTGACCCCAAGTGAGTTACTATAGCCCCTTTATAAGTACACTCTGACCCCAAGTAAGTTATCCTAGCCCCTTTATATGTACTCTTTGACTGCAAGTGAGTTATCCTATCCCCTTTATATGTACTCTCAGACCCCAAGTGAGTTATCTAGCCCCTTTATAAGTACACCTTGGCCCCAAGTGAGTTACCCAGGTCCCATATAAGTACTCCCAGACACCAAGTGAGTTAGGCCTAGGTCCAATATAAGTACTCCCAGACCCCAAGTGAGATATCCTAACCCCTTTATATGTACACTTTGACTGCAAGTGAGTTATCCTATCCCCTTTATATGTACTCTCAGACCCCAAGTGAGTTACCCTAGTCCCATATAAATACACCCTGACCCTATGTGAGTAACCCAAGTCCCATATAAGTACTCGCTGACCCCCATGTGAGTTACCATAAGCCCCTTTATAAGTACTCCCTGACCCCAAGTGAGTTATCCTAGCCCCTTTATATGTACTCTCTGACCGCAAGTGAGTTATCCTAGCCCCTTTATATTGTACTCTCAGACCCCAAGTGAGTTATCCTAGTCCCTTATAACTACTCCCTGACCCCAAGAGAGTTACCCTAGCACCTTTATAAGTACACCCTGGCTTCAAGTGAGTTACCCAGGTCCCATAATAAGTACTCCCAGACACCAAGTGAGTTAGCCTAGTCCAATAAAAGTACTCTTTGACCCAAAGTGAGTTTCTCTAGCCCCGTTATAAGTACTCCCTGACCCTAAGTAAGTTAACCCTAGTCGCATATAAGTACTCCCAGACCCCAAGTGAGTTACCCTAGTCCCATAGAATTACTCCCTGACCCCAAGTGAGTTACCATATCAACTTTATAAGTACTCCCTGACCCCAAGTGAGTTATTCCTATCCCCTTTATAAGTACTCCCTGACCCCAGTGAGTTACCCTAGTCCCAAATAAGTACTCCCAGACCCCAAGTGAGTGGAGTTACCCTAGTCCCATAGAATTACTCCTGACCCCAAGTGAGTTACCGTAGCCCCTTTATAAGACTCCCTGACCCCGAGTGAGTTACCATATCAACTTTATAAGTACTCCCTGACCCCAAGTGAGTTATCCTAGCCCCTTTAATAAGTACTCCCTGACCCCAAGTGAGTTACCCTAGTCCCATATAAGTACTCCCAGACCCCAAGTGAGTTACCCTAGTCCCATAAGAAGTACTCCCTGACCCCAAGTGTGTTACCCTAGTCACATAGAAGTACTCCTCTGACCCCAAGTGAGTTATCCTTGCCCCTTTATAAGTACACCCTGGCCCCCAAGTGATTTATCCTAGCCCCTTTATATGTACTCCCAGACTCCAAGTGAGTTACCCATAGCCGCTCTATATGAACTCCCATACCCCAAGTGAGTTACCCTAGTCCATTGAAGTACTTCCTGACCCCAAGTGAGTTACCGTAGCCCCTTTATAAGTACTCCCTGACCCCAAGTGTGTTACCCTAGCCCTTTAATAAGTACACCCTGGCCCCAAGTGAGTTACCCTGGTCTCATATAAGTTCTCACAGACACCAAGTGAGTTACCCTAGTCCCATATAAGTACTCCTTGACCCAAAGTGTGTTACCACTAGTCACATAGAAGTACTCCCTGACCCCAAGTGAGTTATCCTTGTTCCATAGAAGTACTCTCTGACCGCAAGTGAGTTAATCCTAGCCCCTTATAACTGCTCCCTGACCCCAAGTGAGTTACCCTAGCCCCTTTATAAGTACACCCTGGCCCCAAGTGAGTTACCCAGGTCCCATATAAGTACTCCCGACACCAAGTGAGTTATAAGTACACCCTGGCCCCAAGTGATTTATCCTAGCCCCTTTATATGTACTCCCAGACTCCAAGTGAGTTACCATAGCCGCTTTATATGAACTCCCATACCCCAAGTGAGTTACCCTAGTCCCATTGAAGTACTTCATGACCCCAAGTGAGTTACCGTAGCCCCTTTATAAGTACTCCCTGAACCCAAGTGTGTTACCCTAGCCCTTTAATAAGTACACCCTTGCCCCAAGTGAGTTACCCTGGTCTCATATAAGTTCTCACAGACACCAAGTGAGTTACCCTAGTCCCATATAAGTACTCCTTGACCCAAAGTGAGTTACCATAGCTCCTTTATAAGTACTCCCTGACCACAAGTGAGTTACCATATCACCTTTATAACTACTCCCTGACCCCAAGTGAGTTATCCTATCCCCTTTATATGTACTCCCTGACCCCAAGTGAGTCACCCTAGTCCAATATAAGTACTCCCAGACCGCAAGGGAGTTATCCTAGTCCCATAGAAGTACTCCCTGACCCCAAGTGTGTTACCCTAGTCACATAGAAGTACTCCCTGACCCCAAGTGTGTTACCCTAGTCCCATATAAGTACTCCCTGACCCAATATGTGTTGTCCTAGCACCTGTATATGAACTCTCTGACCGCAAGTGAGTTACCCTAGTCCTATATAAGTACTCCCTGACCCCAAGTGAGTTATCCTAGCCCTTTATATGTACTCTCTGACCGCAAGTGAGTTATACTAGCCCTTTATATGTACTCTCAGACCCCAAGTGAGTTACCCTAGTCCCTTATAACTACTCCCTGACCCCAAGTGAGTTACCCTAGCCCCTTTATAAGTACACCCTGGCCCCAAGTGAGTTACCCAGGTCCCATATAAGTACTCCCAGACACCAAGTGAGTTAGCCTAGTCGAATATAAGTACTCCTTGACCCAAAGTGAGTTACCCTAGCCCCTTTATTAGTACACCCTGGCCCCAAGTGATTTATCCTAGCCCCTTTATATGTACTCCCAGACTCCAAGTGAGTTACCATAGCCGCTTTATATGTACTCCCATACCCCAAGTGAGTTACCCTAGTCCCCATTGAAGTTCTTCCTGACCCTAAGTGAGTTACCGTAGCCCCTTTATAAGTACTCCCTGACCCCAAGTGTGTTACCCTAGCCCTTTAATAAGTACACCCTGGCCCCAATTGAGTTTTTCCCTGGTCTCATATAAGTACTCACAGACACCAAGTGATTTACCCTAGACCCATATAAGTACTCCTTGACCCAAAGTGAGTTACCATAGCTCCTTTATAAGTACTCCCTGACCACAAGTGAGTTACCATATCACCTTTATAAGTACTCCCTGACCCCAAGTGAGTTATCCTAACCCCTTTATATGTACTCTCTGACCGCAAGTGAGTTACCCTAGTCCCCATAGTGGTACTCCCTGACCCCAAGTGAATTACCCTAGTCCCATATAAGTACTCCCAGACCGCAAGTGAGTTATCCTAGTCCCATAGAAGTACTCCCTGACCCCAAGTGTGTTACCCTAGTCACATAGAAGTACTCCCTGACCCAAAGTGAGTAATCCTTGTTCCATAGAAGTACTCCCTGACCCCAAGTGTGTTACCCTAGTCCCATATAAGTACTCCCTGACCAAAAATGTGTTGTCCTAGCCCCTGTATATGAACTCTCTGACCGCAAGTGAGTTACCCTAGTCCTATATAAGTACTCCCTGACCCAAAATGTGTTGTCCTAGCCCCTTTATATGAACTCTCTGACCGCAAGTGAGTTACCCTAGTCCTAATAAGTACTCCCTGACCCCAAGTGAGTTACCCTAGCCCCTATATAAGTACTCCCTGACCCCAAGTGAGTTACCCTAATCCCCTAGAAGTACTCCCTGACCCCAAGTGAGTTACCGTAGCCTCTTTATAAGTACTCCCTGACCCCAAGTGAGTTACCATATCAACTTTATAAGTACTCCCTGACCCCAAGTGAATTACCCTAGTCCCAAATAAGTACTCCCAGACCCCAAGTGAGTTACCCTAGTCCCATAGAAATACTCCCTGACCCCAAGTGAAATACCCTAGTCCCATATAAGTACTCCCAGACCCCAAGTGAGTTACCCTAGTCCCATAGAATTACTCCCTGACCCCAAGTGAGTTACCGTAGCCCCTTTATAAGACTCCCTGACCCCGAGTGAGTTCCAATATCAACTTTATAAGTACTCCCTGACCCCAAGTGAGTTATCCTAGCCCCTATATAAGTACTCCCTGACCCCAAGTGAGTTACCCTAGCCCATTTATATGTACTCCCTGACCCCAAGTGAGTTACCCTAGTCCCATATAAGTACTCCCAGACCCCAAGTGAGTTACCCTAGTCCCATAGAAGTACTCCCTGACCCCAAGTGTGTTACCCTAGTCACATAGAAGTACTCCCTGACCCCAAGTGAGTTATCCTTGCCCCTTTATAAGTACACCCTGGCCCCAAGTGATTTATCCTAGCCCCTTTATATGTACTCCCAGACTCCAAGTGAGTTACCATAGCCGCTCTATATGAACTCCCATACCCCAAGTGAGTTACCCTAGTCCCATTGAAGTACTTCCTGACCCCAAGTGAGTTACCGTAGCCCCTTTATAAGTACTCCCTGACCCCAAGTGTGTTACCCTAGCCCTTTAATAAGTACACCCTGGCCCCAAGTGAGTTACCCTGGTCTCATATAAGTTCTCACAGACACCAAGTGAGTTACCCTAGTCCCATATAAGTACTCCTTGACCCAAAGTGTGTTACCCTAGTCACATAGAAGTACTCCCTGACCCCAAGTGAGTTATCCTTGTTCCATAGAAGTACTCTCTGACCGCAAGTGAGTTATCCTAGCCCCTTTATATGTACTCTCAGACCCCAAGTGAGTTACCCTAGCCCCTTTATAAGTACTCCCTGACCCCAAGTGAGTTACCCTAGTCCCTTATAACTGCTCCCTGACCCCAAGTGAGTTACCCTAGCCCCTTTATAAGTACACCCTGGCCCCAAGTGAGTTACCCAGGTCCCATATAATTACTCCCAGACACCAAGTGAGTTACCCTAGCCCCTTTATAAGTACACCCTGGCCCCAAGTGATTTATCCTAGCCCCTTTATATGTACTCCCAGACTCCAAGTGAGTTACCATAGCCGCTTTATATGAACTCCCATACCCCAAGTGAGTTACCCTAGTCCCATTGAAGTACTTCATGACCCCAAGTGAGTTACCGTAGCCCCTTTATAAGTACTCCCTGAACCCAAGTGTGTTACCCTAGCCCTTTAATAAGTACACCCTTGCCCCAAGTGAGTTACCCTGGTCTCATATAAGTTCTCACAGACACCAAGTGAGTTACCCTAGTCCCATATAAGTACTCCTTGACCCAAAGTGAGTTACCATAGCTCCTTTATAAGTACTCCCTGACCACAAGTGAGTTACCATATCACCTTTATAACTACTCCCTGACCCCAAGTGAGTTATCCTATCCCCTTTATATGTACTCCCTGACCCCAAGTGAGTCACCCTAGTCCAATATAAGTACTCCCAGACCGCAAGGGAGTTATCCTAGTCCCATAGAAGTACTCCCTGACCCCAAGTGTGTTACCCTAGTCACATAGAAGTACTCCCTGACCCCAAGTGTGTTACCCTAGTCCCATATAAGTACTCCCTGACCCAATATGTGTTGTCCTAGCACCTGTATATGAACTCTCTGACCGCAAGTGAGTTACCCTAGTCCTATATAAGTACTCCCTGACCCCAAGTGAGTTATCCTAGCCCCTTTATATGTACTCTCTGACCGCAAGTGAGTTATACTAGCCCTTTATATGTACTCTCAGACCCCAAGTGAGTTACCCTAGTCCCTTATAACTACTCCCTGACCCCAAGTGAGTTACCCTAGCCCCTTTATAAGTACACCCTGGCCCCAAGTGAGTTACCCAGGTCCCATATAAGTACTCCCAGACACCAAGTGAGTTAGCCTAGTCGAATATAAGTACTCCTTGACCCAAAGTGAGTTACCCTAGCCCCTTTATTAGTACACCCTGGCCCCAAGTGATTTATCCTAGCCCCTTTATATGTACTCCCAGACTCCAAGTGAGTTACCATAGCCGCTTTATATGTACTCCCATACCCCAAGTGAGTTACCCTAGTCCCATTGAAGTTCTTCCTGACCCTAAGTGAGTTACCGTAGCCCCTTTATAAGTACTCCCTGACCCCAAGTGTGTTACCCTAGCCCTTTAATAAGTACACCCTGGCCCCAATTGAGTTTCTCCCTGGTCTCATATAAGTACTCACAGACACCAAGTGATTTACCCTAGACCCATATAAGTACTCCTTGACCCAAAGTGAGTTACCATAGCTCCTTTATAAGTACTCCCTGACCACAAGTGAGTTACCATATCACCTTTATAAGTACTCCCTGACCCCAAGTGAGTTATCCTAACCCCTTTATATGTACTCTCTGACCGCAAGTGAGTTACCCTAGTCCCATAGTGGTACTCCCTGACCCCAAGTGAATTACCCTAGTCCCATATAAGTACTCCCAGACCGCAAGTGAGTTATCCTAGTCCCATAGAAGTACTCCCTGACCCCAAGTGTGTTACCCTAGTCACATAGAAGTACTCCCTGACCCAAAGTGAGTAATCCTTGTTCCATAGAAGTACTCCCTGACCCCAAGTGTGTTACCCTAGTTCCATATAAGTACTCCCTGACCAAAAATGTGTTGTCCTAGCCCCTGTATATGAAACTCTCTGACCGCAAGTGAGTTACCCTAGTCCTATATAAGTACTCCCTGACCCAAAATGTGTTGTCCTAGCCCCTTTATATGAACTCTCTGACCGCAAGTGAGTTACCCTAGTCCTAAATAAGTACTCCCTGACCCCAAGTGAGTTACCCTAGCCCCTATATAAGTACTCCCTGACCCCAAGTGAGTTACCCTAATCCCCTAGAAGTACTCCCTGACCCCAAGTGAGTTACCGTAGCCTCTTTATAAGTACTCCCTGACCCCAAGTGAGTTACCATATCAACTTTATAAGTACTCCCTGACCCCAAGTGAATTACCCTAGTCCCAAATAAGTACTCCCAGACCCCAAGTGAGTTACCCTAGTCCCATAGAAATACTCCCTGACCCCAAGTGAAATACCCTAGTCCCATATAAGTACTCCCAGACCCCAAGTGAGTTACCCTAGTCCCATAGAATTACTCCCTGACCCCAAGTGAGTTACCGTAGCCCCTTTATAAGACTCCCTGACCCCGAGTGAGTTACCATATCAACTTTATAAGTACTCCCTGACCCCAAGTGAGTTATCCTAGCCCCTTTATAAGTACTCCCTGACCCCAAGTGAGTTACCCTAGTCCCATATAAGTACTCCCAGACCCCAAGTGAGTTACCATATCAACTTTATAAGTACTCCCTGACCCCAAGTGAGTTATCCTAGCCCCTTTATATGTACTCTCTGACCGCAAGTGAGTTACCCTAGTCCCATAGTAGTACTCCCTGACCCCAAGTGAGTTACCATAGCCCCTTTATAAGTACTCCCTGACCCCAAGTGAGTTATCCTAGTCCCATAGAAGTACTCCCTGACCCCAAGTGAGTTACCCTAGTCCCATATAAGTACTCCCTGACCCCAAGTGAGTTACCGTAGCCCCTTTATAAGTACTCCCTGACCCCAAGTGAGTTATCCTAGCCCCTTTATATGTACTCTCTGACCGCAAGTGAGTTATCCTTGTTCCATAGAAGTACTCCCTGACCCCAAGTGTGTTACCCTAGTCCCATATAAGTACTCCCTGACCCAAAATGTGTTGTCCTAGCCCCTTTATACGAACTCTCTGACCGCAAGTGAGTTACCCTAGTCCCATATAAGTACTCCCTGACCCAAAATGTGTTGTCCTAGCCCCTTTATATGAACTCTCTGACCGCAAGTGAGTTACCCTAGTCCTAATAAGTACTCCCTGACCCCAAGTGAGTTACCCTAGCCCCTATATAAATACTCCATGACCCCAAGTGAGTTACTCTTGTCCCCTAGAAGTACTCCCTGACCCCAAGTGTGTTACCCCAGTCCCTTATAAGTACTCCCTGACCCCAAGTGAGTTACCATATCACCTTTATAAGTACTCCCTGACCCCAGGTGAGTTATCCTAGCCCCTTTATATGTACTCTCTGACCGTAAGTGAGTTACCCTAGTCCCATAGTAGTACTCCCTGACCCCAAGTGTGTTACTCTAGTCACATAGAAGTACTCCCTGACCCCAAGTGAGTTATCCTTGTTCCATAGAAGTACTCCCTGACCCCAAGTGTGTTACCCTAGTCCCATATAAGTACTCCCTGACCCAAAATGTGTTGTCGTAGCCCCTTTATACGAACTCTCTGACCTCAAGTGAGTTACCCTAGTCCCATATAAGTACTCCCTGATCCAAAATGTGTTGTCCTAGCCCACTATATGAACTCTCTGACCGCAAGTGAGTTACCCTAGTCCTAATAAGTACTCCCTGACCCCAAGTGAGTTACCCTAGCCCCTATATAAGTACTCCCTGACCCCAAGTGAGTTACCCTAGTCCCCTAGAAGTACTCCCTGATCCCAAGTGAGTTATCCTAGCCCCTTTATATGTACTCTCTGACCGCAAGTGAGTTACCCTAGTCCCATTTAAGTACTCCTTGACCCCAAGTGAGTTACCCTAGTCCCATAGAAGTACTCCCTTACCCCAAGTGAGTTACCCTAGTCACATAGAAGTACTCCCTGACCCCAAGTGAGTTACCATAGCCCCTTTATAAGTACTCCCTGACCGCAAGTGAGTTACCGTAGTCCCACAGTAGTACTCCCTGACCCCAAGTGAGTTATCCTAGCCACTTTATATGTACTCTCTGACCGCAAGTGAGTTACCCTAGTCCAATATAAGTACTCCCTGACCCCAAGTGAGTTACCATAGCCCCTTTATAAGTACTCCCTGACCCCAACTGAGTTACCATAGCCCCTTTATAAGTACTCCCTGACCCCAAGTGAGTAAGCCTAGCCCCTTTATATGCACTCTCTGACCGCAAGTGAGTTATTCAAACCCCTTTATAAGTACTCCCTGACCCCAAGTGAGTTACCCTAGTCCCATATAAGTACTCCCTGACCCCAAGTGAGTTACCCTAGTCACATAGAAGTACTTCCTGACCCCAAGTGAGTTACCATAGCCCCTTTATAAGTACTCCCTGACCCCAACTGAGTTACCATAGCCCCTCTATAAGTACTCCCTGACCCCAAGTGAGTTATCCTAGCCCCTTTATATGTACTCTCTGACCGCAAGTGAGTTACCCTAGTCCAATATAAGTACTCCCTGACCCCAACTGAGTTACCATAGCCCCTTTATAAGTACTCCCTGACCCCAAGTGAGTTACCCTAGTCCCCTAGAAGTACTCCCTGACCCCAAGTAAGTTACCCTAGTCACATAGAAGTACTCCTTGACCCCAAGTGAGTTATCCTAGCCCCTTTATATGTACTCTCTGACCGCAAGTGAGTTACCCTAGTCCCATATAAGTACTACCTGACCCCAAGTGTGTTACCCTAGCCCCTATATATGTACTCCCTGACCCCAAGTGAGTTACCCTAGTCCCATAGAAGTACTCCCTGACCCCAAGTGAGTTACCCTAGTCACATAGAAGTACTCCCTGACCGCAAGTGAGTTACCCTAGTCCCATAGTGGTACTCCCTGACCCCAAGTGAGTTACCCTAGTCCCATATAAGTACTCCCAGACCGCAAGTGAGTTATCCTAGTCCCATAGAAGTACTCCCTGACCCCAAGTGTGTTACCCTAGTCACATAGAAGTACTCCCTGACCCCAAGTGAGTAATCCTTGTTCCATAGAAGTACTCCCTGACCCCAAGTGTGTTACCCTAGTCCCATATAAGTACTCCCTGACCCAAAATGTGTTGTCCTAGCCCCTGTATATGAACTCTCTGACCGCAAGTGAGTTACCCTAGTCCTATATAAGTACTCCCTGACCCAAAATGAGTTATCCTAGCCCCTTTATATGTACTCCCTGACCCCAAGTGAGTTATCCTAGCCCCTTAAATGTACTTTCTGACCGCAAGTGAGTTACCCAAGTCCCATAGTAGTACTCCCTGACCCCAAGTGAGTTACCATAGCCCTTTTATAAGTATTCCATGACCCCACATGAGTTATCCTAGCCCCTTTATATGTACTCTTTGACTGCAAGTGAGTTATCCTATCCCCTTTATATGTACTCTCAGACCCCAAGAGAGTTACCCTAGTCCCTTATAATTACTCCCTTACCCCAAGTGAGTTACCCTAGCCCCTTTATAAGTACACCCTGGCCCCAAGTGAGTTACCCAGGTCCCATATAAGTACTCCCAGACACCAAGTGAGTTAGCCTAGTCCAATATAAGTACTCCTTGACCCAAAGTGAGTTACCCTAGCCCCTTTATAAGTACTCCCTGACCCCAAGTGAGTTACCCTAGTCCCATATAAGTACTCCCATACCCCAAGTGAGATACCCTAGTCCCATAGAAGTACTCCCTGACCCCAAGTGTGTTACCCTAGTCACATAGAAGTACTCCCTGACCCCAAGTGAGTTATCCTTGTTCCATAGAAGTACTCTCTGACCGAAAGTGAGTTATCCTAGCCCCTTTATATGTACTCTCAGACCCCATGTTAGTTACCCTAGCCCCTTTATAAGTACTCCCTGACCCCAAGTGAGTTACCCTAGTCCCATATAAGTACTCCCAGACCCCAAGTGAGTTACCCTAGTCCCATAGAATTACCCCCTGACCCCAAGTGAGTTACCGTGTCCCTTTATAAGTACTCCCTGACCCCAAGTGAGTTACCATATCAACTTTATAAGTACTCCCTGACCCCAAGTGAGTTATCCTAGCCCCTTTATATGTACTCTCTGACCGCAAGTGAGTTACCCTAGTCCCATAGTAGTACTCCCTGACCCCAAGTGAGTTACCATAGCCCCTTTATAAGTACTCCCTGACCCCAAGTGAGTTATCCTAGCCCTTATATAAGTACTCCCTGACCCCAAGTGAGTTACCCTATTCCCCTAGAAGTACTCCCTGACCCCAAGTGAGTTACCGTAGCCCCTTTATAAGTACTCCAAGACCCCAAATGAGTTACCATATCAACTTTATAAGTACCTCCAGACCCCAAGTGAGTTATCCTAGCCCCTTTATTTGTACTCTCTGACCGCAAGTGAGTTACCCTAGTCCCATAGTAGTACTCCCTGACCCCAATTGAGTTACCATAGCCCCTTTATAAGTACTCCCTGACCCCAAGTGAGTTATCCTAGCCCCTATATAAGTACTCCCTGACCCCAAGTGAGTTACCCTATTCCCCTAGAAGTACTCCCTGACCCCAAGTGAGTTACCCTAGTCACATAGAAGTACTCCCTGACCCCAAGTGAGTTACCATAGCCCCTTTATAAGTACTCCCTGACCGCAAGTGAGTTACCGTAGTCCCACAGTAGTACTCCCTGACCCCAAGTGAGTTATCCTAGCCCCTATATAAGTACTCCCTGACCCCAAGTGAGTTACCCTATTCCCCTAGAAGTACTCCCTGACCCCAAGTGAGTTACCGTAGCCCCTTTATAAGTACTCCATGACCCCAAATGAGTTACCATATCAACTTTATAAGTACCTCCAGACCCCAAGTGAGTTATCCTAGCCCCTTTATTTGTACTCTCTGACCGCAAGTGAGTTACCCTAGTCCCATATTAGTACTCCCTGATCCCAAGTGAGTTATCCAAGCCCCTTTATATGTACTCTCTGACCGCAAGTGAGTTACCCTAGTCCCATTTAAGTACTCCTTGACCCCAAGTGAGTTACCCTAGTCCCATAGAAGTACTCCCTTACCCCAAGTGAGTTACCCTAGTCACATAGAAGTACTCCCTGACCCCAAGTGAGTTACCATAGCCCCTTTATAAGTATACCCTGACCGCAAGTGAGTTACCGTAGTCCCACAGTAGTACTCCCTGACCCCAAGTGAGTTATCCTAGCCACTTTATATGTACTCTCTGACCGCAAGTGAGTTACCCTAAAACAATATAAGTACTCCCTGACCCCAAGTGAGTTACCATAGCCCCTTTATAAGTACTCCCTGACCCCAACTGAGTTACCATAGCCCCTTTATAAGTACTCCCTGACCCCAAGTAAGTAAGCCTAGCCCCTTTATATGCACTCTCTGACCGCAAGTGAGTTATTCAAACCCCTTTATAAGTACTCCCTGACCCCAAGTGAGTTACCCTAGTCTCATATAAGTACTCCCTGAACCCAAGTGTGTTACCATAGCCCCTTTATAAGTACCCCCTGACCCCCAAATGTGTTACCTTAGTCCCATAAATGTACTCCTTGACCCCAAGTTAGTTATCCTAGCCCCTTTATATGTACACTCTGACCGCATGTGAGTTACCCTAGTCCCTTATATGTACTCCCTGACCCCAAGTGAGTTATCCTAGCCTTTATATATGTACTCTCTGACCGCAAGTGAGTTATCCTAGCCCCTATATATGTACTCCCAGACCCCAAGTGAGTTACCCTAGTCCCTTATACGTACTCCCTGACCCCAAGTAAGTTACCCTAGTCACATAGAAGTACTCCTTGACCCCAAGTGAGTTATCCTAGCCCCTTTATATGTACTCTCTGACGGCAAGTGAGTTATCCTAGCCCCTTTATATATACTCCCATACCCTAAGTGAGTTACCCTAGTCCCTTATAACTACTCCCTGACCCCAAGTGAGTTACCATATCACCTTTATAAGTACTCCCTGACCCCAAGTGAGTTATCCTAGTCCCATAGAAGTACTCCCTGACCCCAAGTGAGTTACCCTAGTCCCATATAAGTACTCCCTGACCCCAAGTGAGTTACCGTAGCCCCTTTATAAGTACTCCCTGACCCCAAGTGAGTTATCCTAGCCCCTTTATATGTACTCTCTGACCGCAAGTGAGTTATCCTAGTCCCATAGAAGTACTCCCTGACCCCAAGTGAGTTACCCTAGTCCCATATAAGTACTCCCTGACCCCAAGTGAGTTACCGTAGCCCCTTTATAAGTACTCCCTGACCCCAAGTGAGTTATCCTAGCTCCTTTATATGTACTCTCTGACCGCAAGTGAGTTATCCTTGTTCCATAGAAGTACTCCCTGACCCCAAGTGAGTTATCCTTGTTCCATAGAAGTACTCCCTGACCCCAAGTGTGTTACCCTAGTCCCAAATAAGTACTCCCTTACCCAAAATGTGTTGTCGTAGCCCTTTTATACGAACTCTCTGACCGCAAGTGAGTTACCCTAGTCCTATATAAGTACTCTCTGATCCAAAATGTGTTGTCCTAGCCCACTATATGAACTCTCTGACCGCAAGTGAGTTACCCTAGTCCTAATAAGTACTCCCTGACCCCAAGTGAGTTACCCTAGCCCCTATATAAGTACTCCCTGACCCCAAGTGAGTTACCCTAGTCCCCTAGAAGTACTCCCTGACCCCAAGTGAGTTATCCTAGCCCCTTTATATGTACTCTCTGACCGCAAGTGAGTTACCCTAGTCCCATATAAGTACTCCCTGACCTCAAGTGAGTTACCCTAGTCACATAGAAGTACTCCCTGACCCCAAGTGAGTTACCATAGCCCCTTTATAAGTACTCCCTGACCCCAACTGAGTTACCATAGCCCCTCTATAAGTACTCCCTGACCCCAAGTGAGTTATCCTAGCCCATTTATATGTACTCTCTGACCGCAAGTGAGTTACCCTAGTCCAATATAAGTACTCCCTGACCCCAACTGAGTTACCATAGCCCCTTTATAAGTACTCCCTGACCCCAAGTGAGTAACCCTAGTCCCCTAGAAGTACTCCCTGACCCCAAGTAAGTTACCCTAGTCACATAGAAGTACTCCTTGACCCCAAGTGAGTTATCCTAGCCCCTTTATATGTACTCTCTGACCGCAAGTGAGTTACCCTAGTCCCATATAAGTACTCCCTGACCCCAAGTGTGTTACCCTACCCCCTATATATTTACTCCCTGACCCCAAGTGAGTTACCCTAGTCCCATAGAAGTACTCCCTGACCCCAAGTGAGTTACCCTAGTCACATAGAAGTACTCCCTGACCCCAAGTGAGTTACCATAGCCCCTTTATAAGTACTCCCTGACCCCAACTGAGTTACCATAGCCCCTCTATAAGTACTCCCTGACCCCAAGTGAGTTATCCTAGCCCCTTTATATGCACTCTCTGACCGCAAGTGAGTTATTCAAACCCCTTTATAAGTACTCACTGACCTAAGTGTGTTACCCTAGTCTCATATAAGTACTCCCTGAACCCAAGTGTGTTACCATAGCCCCTTTATAAGTACCCCCTCACCCCCAAATGTGTTACCTTAGTCCCATAAATGTACTCCCTGTCCCCAAGTTAGTTATCCTAGCCCCTTTATATGTACACTCTGACCGCATGTGTGTTACCCTAGTCCCTTATATGTACTCCCTGACCCCAAGTGAGTTATCCTAGCCTTTATATATGTACTCTCTGACCGCAAGTGAGTTATCCTAGCCCCTTTATATGTACTCCCATACCCCAAGTGAGTTACCCTAGTCCCTTATACGTACTCCCTGACCCCAAGTAAGTTACCCTAGTCACATAGAAGTACTCCTTGACCCCAAGTGAGTTATCCTAGCCCCTTTATATGTACTCTCTGACCGCAAGTGAGTTACCCTAGTCCCAAAGTATTACTCCCTGACCCCAAGTGTGTTACCATAGCCCCTTTATAAGTACTCCCTGACCACAAGTGAGTTACCATATCACCTTTATAAGTACTCCCTGACCCCAAGTGAGTTATCCTATCCCCTTTATATGTACTCTCTGACCGCAAGTGAGTTACCCTAGTCCCATAGTGGTACTCCCTGACCCCAAGTGAGTTACCCTAGTCCCATATAAGTACTCCCAGACCGCAAGTGAGTTATCCTAGTCCCATAGAAGTACTCCCTGACTCCAAGTGTGTTACCCTAGTCACATAGAAGTACTCCCTGACCCCAAGTGAGTAATCCTTGTTCCATAGAAGTACTCCCTGACCCCAAGTGTGTTACCATAGTCCCATATAAGTACTACCTGACCCAAAATGTGTTGTCCTAGCCCCTGTATATGAACTCTCTGACCGCAAGTGAGTTACCCTAGTCCTATATAAGTACTCCCTGACCCAAAATGAGTTATCCTAGCCCCTTTATATGTACTCCCTGACCCCAAGTGAGTTATCCTAGCCCCTTAAATGTACTTTCTGACCGCAAGTGAGTTACCCAAGTCCCATAGTAGTACTCCCTGACCCCAAGTGAGTTACCATAGCCCCTTTATAAGTATTCCCTGACCCCACATGAGTTATCCTAGCCCCTTTATATGTACTCTTTGACTGCAAGTGAGTTATCCTATCCCCTTTATATGTACTCTCAGACCCCAAGAGAGTTACCCTAGTCCCTTATAATTACTCCCTTACCCCAAGTGAGTTACCCTAGCCCCTTTATAAGTACACCCTGGCCCCAAGTGAGTTACCCAGGTCCCATATAAGTACTCCCAGACACCAAGTGAGTTAGCCTAGTCCAATATAAGTACTCCTTGACCCAAAGTGAGTTACCCTAGCCCCTTTATAAGTACTCCCTGACCCCAAGTGAGTTACCCTAGTCCCATATAAGTATTCCCATACCCCAAGTGAGATACCCTAGTCCCATAGAAGTACTCCCTGACCCCAAGTGTGTTACCCTAGTCACATAGAAGTACTCCCTGACCCCAAGTGAGTTATCCTTGTTCCATAGAAGTACTCTCTGACCGAAAGTGAGTTATCCTAGCCCCTTTATATGTACTCTCAGACCCCATGTGAGTTACCCTAGCCCCTTTATAAGTACTCCCTGACCCCAAGTGAGTTACCCTAGTCCCATATAAGTACTCCCAGACCCCAAGTGAGTTACCCTAGTCCTATAGAATTACCCCCTGACCCCAAGTGAGTTACCGTGTCCCTTTATAAGTACTCCCTGACCCCAAGTGAGTTACCCTATTCCCCTAGAAGTACTTCCTGACCCCAAGTGAGTTACCGTAGCCCCTTTATAAGTACTCCATGACCCCAAATGAGTTACCATATCAACTTTATAAGTACCTCCAGACCCCAAGTGAGTTATCCTAGCCCCTTTATTTGTACTCTCTGACCGCAAGTGAGTTACCCTAGTCCCATAGTAGTACTCCCTGACCCCAATTGAGTTACCATAGCCCCTTTATAAGTACTCCCTGACCCCAAGTGAGTTATCCTAGCCCCTTTATATGTACCCTCAGACCCCAAGTGAGTTACCCTAGTCCTATATAAGTACTCCCTGACCCCAAGTGAGTTACCATAGCCCCTTTATAAGTACTCTCTGACCCTAAGTGAGTACCCTAGTCCCATAGAATTACTCCCTGACCCCAAGTGAGTTACCGTGTCCCTTTATAAGTACTCCCTGACCCCAAGTGAGTTACCATGAAAACTTTATAAGTACTCCCTGACCCCAAGTGAGTTACCATAGCCCCTTTATAAGTACCCTCTGACCCCAAGTAAGTTATCCTAGCCCCTTTATATGTACTCTTTGACTGCAAGTGAGTTATCCTATCCCCTTTATATGTACTCTCAGACCCCAAGTGAGTTACCCTAGCCCCTTTATAAGTACACCTTGGCCCCAAGTGAGTTACCCAGGTCCCATATAAGTACTCCCAGACACCAAGTGAGTTAGCCTAGTACAATATAAGTACTCCTTGACCCAAAGTGAGTTACCCTAGCCCCTTTATAAGTACTCCCTGACCCCAAGTGAGTTACCCTAGTCCCATATAAGTACTCCCTGACCCCAAGTGTGTTACCCTACCCCCTATATATGTACTCCCTGACCCCAAGTGAGTTACCCTAGTCCCATAGAAGTACTCCCTGACCCCAAGTGAGTTACCCTAGTCACATAGAAGTACTCCCTGACCCCAAGTGAGTTACCATAGCCCCTTTATAAGTACTCCCTGACCCCAACTGAGTTACCATAGCCCCTCTATAAGTACTCCCTGACCCCAAGTGAGTTATCCTAGCCCCTTTATATGCACTCTCTGACCGCAAGTGAGTTATTCAAACCCCTTTATAAGTACTCACTGACCTAAGTGTGTTACCCTAGTCTCATATAAGTACTCCCTGAACCCAAGTGTGTTACCATAGCCCCTTTATAAGTACCCCCTCACCCCCAAATGTGTTACCTTAGTCCCATAAATGTACTCCCTGACCCCAAGTTAGTTATCCTAGCCCCTTTATATGTACACTCTGACCGCATGTGTGTTACCCTAGTCCCTTATATGTACTCCCTGACCCCAAGTGAGTTATCCTAGCCTTTATATATGTACTCTCTGACCGCAAGTGAGTTATCCTAGCCCCTTTATATGTACTCCCATACCCCAAGTGAGTTACCCTAGTCCCTTATACGTACTCCCTGACCCCAAGTAAGTTACCCTAGTCACATAGAAGTACTCCTTGACCCCAAGTGAGTTATCCTAGCCCCTTTATATGTACTCTCTGACCGCAAGTGAGTTACCCCAGTCCCATAGTATTACTCCCTGACCCCAAGTGTGTTACCATAGCCCCTTTATAAGTACTCCCTGACCACAAGTGAGTTACCATATCACCTTTATAAGTACTCCCTGACCCCAAGTGAGTTATCCTTATGTACTCTCTGACCGCAAGTGAGTTACCCTAGTCCCATAGTGGTACTCCCTGACCCCAAGTGAGTTACCCTAGTCCCTTATAAGTACTCCCAGACCGCAAGTGAGTTATCCTAGTCCCATAGAAGTACTCCCTGACCCCAAGTGTGTTACCCTAGTCACATAGAAGTACTCCCTGACCCCAAGTGAGTAATCCTTGTTCCATAGAAGTACTCCCTGACCCCAAGTGTGTTACCATAGTCCCATATAAGTACTACCTGACCCAAAATGTGTTGTCCTAGCCCCTTTATATGAACTCTCTGACCGCAAGTGAGTTACCCTAGATCCTATATAAGTACTCCCTGACCCAAAAATGAGTTATCCTAGCCCCTTTATATGTACTCCCTGACCCCAAGTGAGTTATCCTAGCCCTTAAATGTACTTTCTGACCGCAAGTGAGTTACCCAAGTCCCATAGTAGTACTCCCTGACCCCAAGTGAGTTACCATAGCCCCTTTATAAGTATTCCCTGACCCCACATGAGTTATCCTAGCCCCTTTATATGTACTCTTTGACTGCAAGTGAGTTATCCTATCCCCTTTATATGTACTCTCAGACCCCAAGAGAGTTACCCTAGTCCCTTATAATTACTCCCTTACCCCAAGTGAGTTACCCTAGCCCCTTTATAAGTACACCCTGGCCCCAAGTGAGTTACCCAGGTCCCATATAAGTACTCCCAGACACCAAGTGAGTTAGCCTAGTCCAATATAAGTACTCCTTGACCCAAAGTGAGTTACCCTAGCCCCTTTATAAGTACTCCCTGACCCCAAGTGAGTTACCCTAGTCCCATATAAGTATTCCCATACCCCAAGTGAGATACCCTAGTCCCATATAAGTACTCCCAGACCCCAAGTGAGTTACCCTAGTCCTATAGAATTACCCCCTGACCCCAAGTGAGTTACCGTGTCCCTTTATAAGTACTCCCTGACCCCAAGTGAGTTACCATATCAACTTTACAAGTACTCCCTGACCCCAAGTGAGTTATCCTAGCCCCTTTATAAGTACTCTCTGACCCCAAGTAAGTTATCCTAGCCCCTTTATATGTACTCTTTGACTGCAAGTGAGTTATCCTATCCCCTTTATATGTACTCTCAGACCCCAAGTGAGTTACCCTAGCCCCTTTATAAGTACACCTTGGCCCCAAGTGAGTTACCCAGGTCCCATATAAGTACTCCCAGACACCAAGTGAGTTAGCCTAGTACAATATAAGTACTCCTTGACCCAAGTGAGTTACCCTAGCCCCTTTATAAGTACTCCCTGACCCCAAGGGAGTTACCCTAGTCCCATATAAGTACTCCAGACCCCAAGTGAGTTACCCCAGTCCCATAGAAGTACTCCCTGACCCCAAGTGTGTTACCCTAGTTACATAGAAGTACTCCCTGACCCCAGTGAGTTATCCTGGTTCCATAGAAGTAGTCCCTGACCCCAAGTGAGTTATCCTGGTTCCATAGAAGTACTCTCTGACCGCAAGTGAGTTATCCTAGCCCCTTTATATGTACTCTCAGACCCCATGTGAGTTACCCTAGCCCCTTTATAAGTACTCCCTGACCCCAAGTGAGTTACCCTAGTCCCATATAAGTACTCCCAGACCCCAAGTGAGTTACCCTAGTCCCATAGAATTACTCCTGACCCCAAATGAGTTACCGTAGCCCCTTTATAAGTACTCCCTGACCCCAAGTGAGTTACCATATCAACTTTATAAGTACTCCCTGACCCCAAGTGAGTTATCCTAGCCCCTTTATATGTACTCTCTGACCGCAAGTGAGTTACCCTAGTCCCATAGTAGTACTCCCTGATCCCAAGTGAGTTATCCTAGCCCCTTTATATGTACTCTCTGACCGCAAGTGAGTTACCCTAGTCCCATTTAAGTACTCCTTGACCCCAAGTGAGTTACCCTAGTCCCATAGAAGTACTCCCTTACCCCAAGTGAGTTACCCTAGTCACATAGAAGTACTCCCTGACCCCAAGTGAGTTACCATAGCCCTTTATAAGTATACCCTGACCGCAAGTGAGTTACCGTAGTCCCACAGTAGTACTCCCTGACCCCAAGTGAGTTATCCTAGCCACTTTATATGTACTCTCTGACCGCAAGTGAGTTACCCTAAAACAATATAAGTACTCCCTGACCCCAAGTGAGTTACCATAGCCCCTTTATAAGTACTCCCTGACCCCAACTGAGTTACCATAGCCCCTTTATAAGTACTCCCTGACCCCAAGTAAGTAAGCCTAGCCCCTTTATATGCACTCTCTGACCGCAAGTGAGTTATTCAAACCCCTTTATAAGTACCTCCCTGACCCAAGTGAGTTACCCTAGTCTCATATAAGTACTCCCTGGACCCAAGTGTGTTACCATAGCCCCTTTATAAGTACCCCCTGACCCCCAAATGTGTTACCTTAGTCCATAAATGTACTCCTTGACCCCAAGTTAGTTATCCTAGCCCCTTTATATGTACACTCTGACCGCATGTGAGTTACCCTAGTCCCTTATATGTACTCCCTGACCCAAGTGAGTTATCCTAGCCTTTATATATGTACTCTCTGACCGCAAGTGAGTTATCCTAGCCCCTATATATGTACTCCCAGACCCCAAGTGAGTTACCCTAGTCCCTTATACGTACTCCCTGACCCCAAGTAAGTTAACCCTAGTCACATAGAAGTACTCCTTGACCCCAAGTGAGTTATCCTAGCCCCTTTATATGTACTCTCTGACCGCAAGTGAGTTATCCTAGCCCCTTTATATATACTCCCATACCCTAAGTGAGTTACCCTAGTCCCTTATAACTACTCCCTGACCCCAAGTGAGTTACCATATCACCTTTATAAGTACTCCCTGACCCCAAGTGAGTTATCCTAGTCCATAGAAGTACTCCCTGACCCCAAGTGAGTTACCCTAGTCCCATATAAGTACTCCCTGACCCCAAGTGAGTTACCGTAGCCCCTTTATAAGTACTCCCTGACCCCAAGTGAGTTATCCTAGCCCCTTTATATGTACTCTCTGACCGCAAGTGAGTTACCCTAGTCCCATAGTAGTACTCCCTGACCCCAAGTGAGTTACGATAGCCCCTTTATAAGTACTCCCTGACCCCAAGTGAGTTATCCTAGTCCCATAGAAGTACTCCCTGACCCCAAGTGAGTTACCCTAGTCCCATATAAGTACTCCCTGACCCCAAGTGAGTTACCGTAGCCCCTTTATAAGTACTCCCTGACCCCAAGTGAGTTATCCTAGCTCCTTTATATGTACTCTCTGACCGCAAGTGAGTTATCCTTGTTCCATAGAAGTACTCCCTGACCCCAAGTGTGTTACCCTAGTCCCAAATAAGTACTCCCTTACCCAAAATGTGTTGTCGTAGCCCTTTTATACGAACTCTCTGACCGCAAGTGAGTTACCCTAGTCCTATATAAGTACTCCCTGACCCCAAGTGAGTTACCCTAGTCCCCTAGAAGTACTCCCTGACCCCAAGTGAGTTATCCTAGCCCCATTATATGTACTCTCTGACCGCAAGTGAGTTACCCTAGTCCCATATAAGTACTCCCTGACCTCAAGTGAGTTACCCTAGTCACATAGAAGTACTCCCTGACCCCAAGTGAGTTACCATAGCCCCTTTATAAGTACTCCCTGACCCCAACTGAGTTACCATAGCCCCTCTATAAGTACTCCCTGACCCCAAGTGAGTTATCCTAGCCCCTTTATATGTACTCTCTGACCGCAAGTGAGTTACCCTAGTCCAATATAAGTACTCCCTGACCCCAACTGAGTTACCATAGCCCCTTTATAAGTACTCCTGACCCCAAGTGAGTACCCTAGTCCCCTAGAAGTACTCCCTGACCCCAAGTAAGTTACCCTAGTCACATAGAAGTACTCTTGACCCCAAGTGAGTTATCCTAGCCCCTTTATATGTACTCTCTGACCGCAAGTGAGTTACCCTAGTCCCATATAAGTACTCCCTGACCCCAAGTGTGTTACCCTACCCCCTATATATGTACTCCCTGACCCCAAGTGAGTTACCCTAGTCCCATAGAAGTACTCCCTGACCCAAGTGAGTTACCCTAGTCACATAGAAGTACTCCCTGACCCCAAGTGAGTTACCATAGCCCTTTATAAGTACTCCCTGACCCAACTGAGTTACCATAGCCCCTCTATAAGTACTCCCTGACCCCAAGTGAGTTATCCTAGCCCTTTATATGCACTCTCTGACCGCAAGTGAGTTATTCAAACCCCTTTATAAGTACTCACTGACCTAAGTGTGTTACCCTAGTCTCATATAAGTACTCCCTGAACCCAAGTGTGTTACCATAGCCCCTTATAAGTACCCCCTCACCCCCAAATGTGTTACCTTAGTCCCATAAATGTACTCCCTGACCCCAAGTTAGTTATCCTAGCCCCTTTATATGTACACTCTGACCGCATGTGTGTTACCCTAGTCCCTTATATGTACTCCCTGACCCCAAGTGAGTTATCCTAGCCTTTATATATGTACTCTCTGACCGCAAGTGAGTTATCCTAGCCCCTTTATATGTACTCCCATACCCCAAGTGAGTTACCCTAGTCCCTTATACGTACTCCCTGACCCCAAGTAAGTTACCCTAGTCACATAGAAGTACTCCTTGACCCCAAGTGAGTTATCCTAGCCCCTTTATATGTACTCTCTGACCGCAAGTGAGTTACCCTAGTCCCATAGTATTACTCCCTGACCCCAAGTGTGTTACCATAGCCCCTTTATAAGTACTCCCTGACCACAAGTGAGTTACCATATCACCTTTATAAGTACTCCCTGACCCCAAGTGAGTTATCCTATCCCCTTTATATGTACTCTCTGACCGCAAGTGAGTTACCCTAGTCCCATAGTGGTACTCCCTGACCCCAAGTGAGTTACCCTAGTCCCATATAAGTACTCCCAGACCGCAAGTGAGTTATCCTAGTCCCATAGAAGTACTCCCTGACCCCAAGTGTGTTACCCTAGTCACATAGAAGTACTCCCTGACCCCAAGTGAGTAATCCTTGTTCCATAGAAGTACTCCCTGACCCCAAGTGTGTTACCCTAGTCCCATATAAGTACTCCCTGACCCAAAATGTGTTGTCCTAGCCCCTGTATATGAACTCTCTGACCGCAAGTGAGTTACCCTAGTCCTATATAAGTACTCCCTGACCCAAAATGGGTTATCCTAGCCCCTTTATATGTACTCCCTGACCCCAAGTGAGTTATCCTAGCCCCTTAAATGTACTTTCTGACCGCAAGTGAGTTACCCAAGTCCCATAGTAGTACTCCCTGACCCCAAGTGAGTTACCATAGCCCTTTTATAAGTATTCCATGACCCCACATGAGTTATCCTAGCCCCTTTATATGAACTCTTTGACTGCAAGTGAGTTATCCTATCCCCTTTATATGTACTCTCAGACCCCAAGAGAGTTACCCTAGTCCCTTATAATTACTCCCTTACCCCAAGTGAGTTACCCTAGCCCCTTTATAAGTACACCCTGGCCCAAGTGAGTTACCCAGGTCCCATATAAGTACTCCCAGACACCAAGTGAGTTAGCCTAGTCCAATATAAGTACTCCTTGACCCAAAGTGAGTTACCCTAGCCCCTTTATAAGTACTCCTCTGACCCCAAGTGAGTTACCCTAGTCCCATATAAGTATTCCCATACCCCAAGTGAGATACCCTAGTCCCATAGAAGTACTCCCTGACCCCAAGTGTGTTACCCTAGTCACATAGAAGTACTCCCTGACCCCAAGTGAGTTATCCTTGTTCCATAGAAGTACTCTCTGACGGAAAGTGAGTTATCCTAGCCCCTGTATATGTACTCTCAGACCCCATGTGAGTTACCCTAGCCCCTTTATAAGTACTCCCTGACCCCAAGTGAGTTACCCTAGTCCCATATAAGTACTCCCAGACCCCAAGTGATTTACCCTAGTCCTATAGAATTACCCCCTGACCCCAGTGAGTTACCGTGTCCCTTTATAAGTACTCCCTGACCCCAAGTGAGTTACCCATATCAACTTTATAAGTACTCCCTGACCCCAAGTGAGTTATCCTAGCCCCTTTATATGTACTCTCTGACCGCAAGTGAGTTACCCTAGTCCCATAGTAGTACTCCCTGACCCCAAGTGAGTTACCATAGCCCCTTTATAAGTACCCCCTGACCCAAGTGAGTTATCCTAGCCCCTTTATATGTACTCTCAGACCCCAAGTGAGTTACCCTAGTCCCATATAAATACACCCTGACCCTAAGTGAGTAACCCAGGTCCCATATAAGTACTCCCTGACCCCCAAGTGAGTTACCATAGCCCCTTTATAAGTACTCCTTGACCCCAAGTGAGTTATCCTAGCCCCTTTATAAGTACTCCCTGACCGCAATTGAGTTACCGTAGTCCCACAGTAGTACTACCCTGACCCCAAGTGAGTTATCCTAGCCCCTATATAAGTACTCCCTGACCCCAAGTGAGTTACCCTATTCCCCTAGAAGTACTTCCTGACCCAAGTGAGTTACCGTAGCCCCTTTATAAGTACTCCATGACCCCAAATGAGTTACCATATCAACTTTATAAGTACCTCCAGACCCCAAGTGAGTTATCCTAGCCCCTTTATTTGTACTCTCTGACCGCAAGTGAGTTACCCTATTCCAATAGTAGTACTCCCTGACCCCAATTGAGTTACCATAGCCCCTTTATAAGTACTCCCTGACCCCAAGTGAGTTATCCTAGCCCCTTTATATGTACTCTTTGACTGCAAGTGAGTTATCCTATCCCCTTTATATGTACCCTCAGACCCCAAGTGAGTTACCCTAGTCCTATATAAGTACTCCCTGACCCCAAGTGAGTTACCATAGCCCCTTTATAAGTACTCTCTGACCCTAAGTGAGTACCCTAGTCCCATAGAATTACTCCCTGACCCCAAGTGAGTTACGTGTCCCTTTATAAGTACTCCCTGACCCAAGTGAGTTACCATATCAACTTTATAAGTACTCCCTGACCCCAAGTGAGTTACCATAGCCCCTTTATAAGTACTCTCTGACCCCAAGTAAGTTATCCTAGCCCTTTATATGTACTCTTTGACTGCAAGTGAGTTATCTATCCCCTTTATATGTACTCTCAGACCCAAGTGAGTTACCCAGCCCCTTTATAAGTACACCTTGGCCCCAAGTGAGTTACCCAGGTCCCATATAAGTACTCCCAGACACCAAGTGAGTTAGCCTAGTACAATATAAGTACTCCTTGACCCAAAAGTGAGTTACCCTAGCCCCTTTATAAGTACTCCCTGACCACCAAGTGAGTTACCCTAGTCCCATAGTAGTACTCCCTGACCCCAAGTGAGTTACCATAGCCCCTTTATAAGTACCCCCCTGACCCCAAGTGAGTTATCCTAGCCCCTTTATAATGTACTCTCAGACCCCAAGTGAGTTACCCTAGTCCCATATAAATACACCCTGACCCTAAGTGAGTAACCCAGGTCCCATATAAGTACATCCCTGACCCCAAGTGAGTTACCATAGCCCCTTTATAAGTACTCCTTGACCCCAAGTGAGTTATCCTAGCCCCTTTATAAGTACTCCCTGACCGCAATTGAGTTACCGTAGTCCCACAGTAGTACTCCCTGACCCCAAGTGAGTTATCCTAGCCCCTATATAAGTACTCCCTGACCCCAAGTGAGTTACCCTATTCCCCTAGAAGTACTTCCTGACCCCAAGTGAGTTACCGTAGCCCCCTTTATAAGTACTCCATGACCCCAAATGAGTTACCATATCAACTTTATAAGTACCTCCAGACCCCAAGTGAGTTATCCTAGCCCCTTTATTTGTACTCTCTGACCGCAAGTGAGTTACCCTAGTCCCATAGTAGTACTCCCTGACCCCAATTGAGTTACCATAGCCCCTTTATAAGTACTCCCTGACCCCAAGTGAGTTATCCTAGCCCCTTTATATGTACTCTTTGACTGCAAGTGAGTTATCCTATCCCCTTTATATGTACCCTCAGACCCAAGTGAGTTACCCTAGTCCTATATAAGTACTCCCTGACCCCAAGTGAGTTACCATAGCCCCTTTATAAGTACTCTCTGACCCTAAGTGAGTACCCTAGTCCCATAGAATTACTCCCTGACCCCAAGTGAGTTACCGTGTCCCTTTATAAGTACTCCCTGACCCCAAGTGAGTTACCATATCAACTTTATAAGTACTCCCTGACCCCAAGTGAGTTACCATAGCCCCTTTATAAGTACTCTCTGACCCCAAGTAAGTTATCCTAGCCCCTTTATATGTACTCTTTGACTGCAAGTGAGTTATCCCTATCCCCTTTATATGTACTCTCAGACCCCAAGTGAGTTACCCTAGCCCCTTTTTAAGTACACCTTGGCCCCAAGTGAGTTACCCAGGTCCCATATAAGTACTCCCAGACACCAAGTGAGTTAGCCTAGTACAATATAAGTACTCCTTGACCCAAAGTGAGTTACCCTAGCCCCTTTATAAGTACTCCCTGACCCCAAGTGAGTTACCCTAGTCCCATATAAGTACTCCCAGACCCAAGTGAGTTACCCCAGTCCCATAGAAGTACTCCCTGACCCCAAGTGTGTTACCCTAGTTACATAGAAGTACTCCCTGACCCCAGTGAGTTATCCTGGTTCCATAGAAGTAGTCCCTGACCCCAAGTGAGTTATCCTGGTTCCATAGAAGTACTCTCTGACCGCAAGTGAGTTATCCTAGCCCCTTTATATGTACTCTCAGACCCCATGTGAGTTACCCTAGCCCCTTTATAAGTACTCCCTGACCCCAAGTGAGTTACCCTAGTCCCATATAAGTACTCCCAGACCCCAAGTGAGTTACCCTAGTCCCATAGAATTACTCCCTGACCCCAAATGAGTTACCGTAGCCCCTTTATAAGTACTCCCTGACCCCAAGTGAGTTACCATATCAACTTTATAAGTACTCCCTGACCCCAAGTGAGTTATCCTAGCCCCTTTATATGTACTCTCTGACCGCAAGTGAGTTACCCTAGTCCCATAGTAGTACTCCCCTGATCCCAAGTGAGTTATCCTAGCCCCTTTATATGTACTCTCTGACCGCAAGTGAGTTACCCTAGTCCCATTTAAGTACTCCTTGACCCCAAGTGAGTTACCCTAGTCCCATAGAAGTACTCCCTTACCCCAAGTGAGTTACCCTAGTCACATAGAAGTACTCCCTGACCCCAAGTGAGTTACCATAGCCCCTTTATAAGTATACCCCTGACCGCAAGTGAGTTACCGTAGTCCCACAGTAGTACTCCCTGACCCCAAGTGAGTTATCCTAGCCACTTTATATGTACTCTCTGACCGCAAGTGAGTACCCTAAAACAATATAAGTACTCCCTGACCCAAGTGAGTTACCATAGCCCCTTATAAGTACTCCCTGACCCAACTGAGTTACCATAGCCCCTTTATAAGTACTCCCTGACCCCAAGTAAGTAAGCCTAGCCCCTTTATATGCACTCTCTGACCGCAAGTGAGTTATTCAAACCCCTTTATAAGTACTCCCTGACCCCAAGTGAGTTACCCTAGTCTCATATAAGTACTCCCTGGACCCAAGTGTGTTACCATAGCCCCTTTATAGTACCCCCTGACCCCCAAATGTGTTACCTTAGTCCCATAAATGTACTCCTTGACCCAAGTTAGTTATCCTAGCCCCTTTATATGTACACTCTGACCGCATGTGAGTTACCCTAGTCCCTTATATGTACTCCCTGACCCCAAGTGAGTTATCCTAGCCTTTATATATGTACTCTCTGACCGCAAGTGAGTTATCCTAGCCCCTATATATGTACTCCCAGACCCCAAGTGAGTTACCCTAGTCCCTTATACGTACTCCCTGACCCCAAGTAAGTTACCCTAGTCACATAGAAGTACTCCTTGACCCCAAGTGAGTTATCCTAGCCCCTTTATATGTACTCTCTGACCGCAAGTGAGTTATCCTAGCCCCTTTATATATACTCCCATACCCTAAGTGAGTTACCCTAGTCCCTTATAACTACTCCCTGACCCCAAGTGAGTTACCATATCACCTTTATAAGTACTTCCCCTGACCCCAAGTGAGTTATCCTAGTCCCATAGAAGTACTCCCCTGACCCCAAGTGAGTTACCCTAGTCCCATATAAGTACTCCCTGACCCCAAGTGAGTTACCGTAGCCCCTTTATAAGTACTCCCTGACCCCAAGTGAGTTATCCTAGCCCCTTTATATGTACTCTCTGACCGCAAGTGAGTACCCTAGTCCCATAGTAGTACTCCCTGACCCCAAGTGAGTTACGATAGCCCCTTTATAAGTACTCCTTGACCCCAAGTGAGTTATCCTAGTCCCATAGAAGTACTCCCTGACCCCAAGTGAGTTACCCTAGTCCCATAATAGTACTCCCTGACCCCAAGTGAGTTACCGTAGCCTCTTTATAAGTACTCCCTGACCCCAAGTGAGTTATCCTAGCTCCTTTATATGTACTCTCTGACCGCAAGTGAGTTATCCTTGTTCCATAGAAGTACTCCCTGACCCCAAGTGAGTTATCCTTGTTCCATAGAAGTACTCCCTGACCCCAAGTGTGTTACCCTAGTCCCAAATAGTACTCCCTTACCCAAAATGTGTTGTCCGTAGCCCCTTTTATACGAACTCTCTGACCGCAAGTGAGTTACCCTAGTCCTATATAAGTACTCTCTGATCCAAAATGTGTTGTCCTAGCCCACTATATGAACTCTCTGACCGCAAGTGAGTTACCCTAGTCCTAATAAGTACTCCCTGACCCCAAGTGAGTTACCCTAGCCCCTATATAAGTACTCCCCTGACCCCCAAGTGAGTTACCCTAGTCCCCTAGAAGTACTCCCTGACCCCAAGTGAGTTATCCTAGCCCCTTTATATGTACTCTCTGACCGCAAGTGAGTTACCCTAGTCCCATATAAGTACTCCCTGACCTCAAGTGAGTTACCCTAGTCACATAGAAGTACTCCCTGACCCCAAGTGAGTTACCATAGCCCCTTTATAAGTACTCCCTGACCCCAACTGAGTTACCATAGCCCCTCTATAAGTACTCCCTGACCCCAAGTGAGTTATCCAAGCCCCTTTATATGTACTCTCTGACCGCAAGTGAGTTACCCTAGTCCAATATAAGTACTCCCCTGACCCCAACTGAGTTTACCATAGCCCCTTTATAAGTACTCCCTGACCCCAAGTGAGTAACCCTAGTCCCCCTAGAAGTACTCCCTGACCCCAAGTAAGTTACCCTAGTCACATAGAAGTACTCCTTGACCCCAAGTGAGTTATCCTAGCCCCTTTATATGTACTCTCTGACCGCAAGTGAGTTACCCTAGTCCCATATAAGTACTGCCCTGACCCCAAGTGTGTTACCCTACCCCCTATATATGTACTCCCTGACCCCAAGTGAGTTACCCTAGTCCCATAGAAAGTACTCCCTGACCCCAAGTGAGTTACCTAGTCACATAGAAGTACTCCCTGACCCCAAGTGAGTTACCATAGCCCCTTTATAAGTACTCCCTGACCCCAACTGAGTTACCATAGCCCCTCTATAAGTACTCCCTGACCCCAAGTGAGTTATCCTAGCCCCTTTATATGCACTCTCTGACCGCAAGTGAGTTATTCAAACCCCTTTATAAGTACTCACTGACCTAAGTGTGTTACCCTAGTCTCATATAAGTACTCCCTGAACCCAAGTGTGTTACCATAGCCCCTTTATAAGTACCCCCTCACCCCCAAATGTGTTACCTTAGTCCCATAAATGTACTCCCTGACCCCAAGTTAGTTATCCTAGCCCCTTTATATGTACACTCTGACCGCATGTGTGTTACCCTAGTCCCTTATA